>NC_141777.1:38426356-38726356 GCF_054643075.1 Acanthaster planci
AACTTGAAAACCAATGAAACCAATGTCTTCTTAGAAGGAAACAGCAATTAATGTGATTGCAGTCTGTTTGCTTGTAGTTGGGTATGAGTTTGCCTTAGTGTTACATGTACTGTACATGTATGCACAACCAGTGGCCTGCTAAATATTTATAACAGAAACATAGTGCTGACCACTTAGATCAGTGTGTAAATTATACACTGCAATGTATATAATGTACATGTACATGTACACCTTATAAGGCACATTTATAACCTCAGGGCAAACATTGTGTTTTTGCAGAATTTGAACACATTTCAACTTTGATGAAATTTGTCACTATATAAAACTATAAAGGGTACATGTACATGTACTGGTACACTTTATCACACTCATTTGTAATCTCAGGGTTTTCTCTACCAAATACCGCAGTTTGCTGTTTATGACTACTGCACACCTATTGAAAACAACCTACTGTAACTACGTACAGCCAGTCAATATTTTTTAGATGACCAAACAAAAAAAGGTTGGTTTCCAACATAGAAAGAAGCAATAAAGAAAAAAAACAGAAGTTATTATTTCACATTGAGAGTACCGGCAGTACACTAATACTTGATAAAATGATTAAAATGAATGCATAATCGTATTTATGCGGCTTCATTCCAAATCATCACTGTAGCAATCAGTGTGCTTTCTGCAGTCATGAGAAATGTTTCCCTTTTTTTCTCTGCAACTGCATTACTGCAGCATTCTAATCATGAATGTTTCCTTGCTGTAACCATGCAGTGCTACATGTACATGTTACACACATTTGTAATCTCGGTGCAAACATTGTGTGCTTTGCAGAATTTCAACTTAGATGAATTTGTCACGAGTGTCTCTCCATATCCACTTTTTCAAGTTTGCATTTGTCTTCTTATCAAATTCCATGGGCATGCTGATGTACTGTACATGTCCCATTCATGGACATACCAGTATGGAAATCTCATCTGGGATTGCTGACACTGTAGTGGGCTATTTTGGTCACATTGGTCCTGAGGAATTTAGACTGAAGCTTTGTCAGCAAAAAAAGTGTGCTTATTAACACCAAGAAGACTCAAACACAAATGTTTGATTTTTGAAAGCCCTTTATTTCCTTCTTTTTTGCATTTGGCATGTTTGGCATTTCGTGTTGATACAACTGATAGAAGTGACTACAAGAACAGTGCATGTTTGAACAAGCTAAAGTTGGTAATGTCAACCTACATGTACATGTACATCCTGGTGAATGAAATCAGTATATTGCAAAATGTAACATACCCGTGTTTGTCATGCTAGACAACCAAACACTTAGTTACACTTCTTCACAATTGCTCCCAAACATTTCAAATACATGTATGTATGTACTAAACTACCCATATACATGTATGGATACATGTATCTCCAAACACGGTCCTGCCAGCTGAACATTTTGGCCACCATCAGCAGTGTGACAAATGACTGGAAAATAAACGAACCTCTCCAAAAGTTGCCAACAACTGAAATAAATAGCCCCGACCCAGGTCCACATTAACATTCGAAGCTGTCAAAATTGGAGTTTGCCCAGGAAATAGAAAGACCTGAAAACTTAGATCGCAATTAACCTACATGTACTTGAAGATAGCAATGTTTTGGTTCGCTCATTAGTTACAACCAAATATCGGATACATGCTGTTCATACTTGCACATGTACCTTCGCTAACAAACCAACCAACTGCATGTACATTGTAACCACAATCTACATGTATGCACACATCTGCTTTCTGAACCAGCAATATGTCTTTGATGGGAACGGAAAGTGGTGCTGTAGGAATCCAATAAGCAGTGGTCTCATTCCTTCCAAGTCTGTTTCCCTCCTAACCTCACCCCTAAAAGTGTAGTCATTCACCATCATCAGTGATCATACCATTATTTTAACATTTTTAATCCAAGATTGGACAGAAACATATAAAAAGGCAATCTTAACTCCATTTGGTATGATTTACGAGTACATGTACATATTTTGCATGTACATTATACCTGTACACAGCTGTCAAACATTTAACAGCATACCAACCTTTTCAGGTGGAGAATTAAAGAGTGTTGTCATTTTGTTTAGGAAATATAGTAGTTCTCGTCAATTTCAATCCTGCAGCCTGAGGGTTTGCCTAAAGGCATCTGGTAGACTCAGACCAACCCCAATACCTTGTCACTCTTTGTTGATTTGGATTACCATTTCTTTTCTCTGGACTTAATTGCCAGACTCTTACCATCTCACTGCTTTGCATTTCCTTCCAGGATTGTGGAGATATACAGCAGAAGGTTACAAGGTAGGTGTGAGTCATTTCAGGACTGGGAGCTCTTTCTCTGTGACTAGCCACAGACAGGGTTGAAAATGGACACCATCGGCATGCACATCATCAACCACACGTACATGTACATGTATTCAGCATTTTATCCGTATATTGAGGCCATGTGAGCTGTCATTCAGATTCTTTCTTTTTGAACTAGAGCCCACTTTGTTATTTACAATAATTGGTCCTACTGGCTGCCGGTAGCAATTCAGACATCTGGCATTCAGACATCTTTTGCTAAAATTCTCACAATGCTACTATTTTCAGGCAAATTGCTGAAGAAATAATGTAGCTCATGTAATAACACAGAGTTGGCTCCTTTTTTATCTCATAATATTTCACAAATCATTTTGGAACCAAACAATATTTCTATGAAAAGATACATACATGTTCATGTACAAATCTGTAGCATTACCCAGAAATGAAGTGAAAATATGTGTCGAAGAAAAAAAAGTGCCCAGGGACCCTTCCAGAAATTTTGATAGAAGGCTAGATATGCCTGGCACATAATTTCCATAACCGTTTGTTTTGTTTTGTATTTTTTAACAGTACAAGAGAGACTAACCAAACAGATAGCGTTAGCAATGGTTGAAGCAATAGCACCTATGGGAGTGGCAGTGACTGTCGAAGCAACGTAAGTTTAAAGTTGACACTGCATACCAAACCCAATGAACAGAAAATACCCTGTGTGCACCTCAAGCATGTCAAGAGGCCATTGTCATCCAGGTGGTGTCACAGAGAAGTCACTGCTGACTCCAAGTGATTCGGATGACCTTAAAATCACAGTATAATATCAACAGCAGAGGTGCTGAACAAGTTCAAAAATGTGTTTAGCTCAGGGCACAATGAATCCAGAATCTTCTAGGGAAACTACATGTACTTGTATAGCCATCATGATGAACGTTGGAATTTCAGGCTATTCATGGTATAGGACAGCAACAGGTGGAAAGGCTTGTGGTAATCTCTCTTATGAGTATGTGTGGTTCTGAAAAGAACCAGGAGTACATGTATACTCACAAATATACTCCCGGTTCTTTTCGGAACCACACATACTCATAAGAGAGTTAAATTCCTTCGCATGGTGCTACCGCAAGCCTTTCCAGCTGTTGATGATGAACGTTGATTGTTCCCGTTGTGGTTAAAGCAGCTTTGAAGATTAGGAGAAAGAAATTAGGGGTCCAAAAGTGTGCCATTTTTGTGTCCCTGTTACATCTGACCTTTGTCATGTTACATTGAAATATCATCGGAATTGATTTCAAACTATATATGTACATGTGTTTGTTTCGCAGGTAATTTGCATTAATTCATCACTCTTGGAAATTAGAAAATGTGTTCTGAACTTAAAAAATCCTACATATACAGATGTCATGTGACAGGGACATGAAAAACAATGGACCCCTAATTTCTGGAATTACCTATATGTCATGTAGACAAACTGCAAGTCACAGTTAATCGAAATACATGTACTCCTAGTGCGGAAACCAGATTTAGAGAAATTATACAGGTGTACATGTACCGGTATATTGCGTGAAGACTGGTATCAAACTCTTACATGTACATGTACAATTGGCAAAGTTGAGATGTTGAACACCTGATGTAAGTTGAAAAGTGAATATGATTCAAGAAACACAATGAAATTCTCTAAAGTTACCGGTAGGCTAGAACTCCCCTAAAGTTTTCAAATTTATTGTGACCATCTGATTTGACAGTGCAGTTTCTCGTCTGCAGTTGTTTGCTGGCCTGAATTAAGTGGTTAAATGATTTGTTAACATGGATCTTTCCACATAAAACAGTACTTTTATGACATTTTCTCAAGCTGTGATCAAAATGATGAAAAGTCAAAGGAATTTTGAAATGGAACAGGTGCATGTAAGAGTGTGAAGAAAATGGTGCATTGCTAAATTTTAAAGAAAACTAACGTGATAAAAAAACTGAGGTTGCTGTAAAGTGACAATGCAGTCACAATGAATTTATAGGGATCAATTGTTTACTTTTTAATCATGTTTGATTCAAAGTACATGTACCAAGATACCGGTACAAGACAATAGACCAGATGATAATTTCTATTTGTGTGTTGTAATCACCAGCATTTCATATTTACTACGCAACAAGTAATCAAACCACATGATAGTCAGAGACATGATTTCTTTAGTTGGCAGAGTGTCTGATGCTATTCTGACTGTAGGGTCACTGGAATGGATATCTGAATTGCTGTTCTGATTTTTGCAGCGTTCACCCTATTTCCTGTCCGATGTGCTCTTGCTTTCTATCAGAATGTCTGAACATTATAAGCAACTGTCAAACTATCCATGTTTGAACAACTGTTTGGTGTTTGTTGTCTGAAAATATTGAAATAATTCAACAGCGTAATTTCTGAATACATCAACATGAAACAATTTGTCTGAAGTTTGAAGGTACATGTAACTAATCATTTACCTACATGTACATGTAGCTAATTGTATACTCAACAAAATATTTCTAAATAGGTAATTAGGAGCAGCTGCCCAGATGTACTATCATCCGAATATCTGACTATTCAACTAATCATAATATAGATGAACAAAGAAATTGACTGGAGCAGGATTTGAACCTGCGGCCTCTGGAACACTACCAGTGCTCTACCAACTGAGCTACCCAGCCCTACGTTGGTGGCTCTTCCCATTTGTCAATATCTCTGTTTGGAGGGGTGCTAGCCAGAAGCCATGAAACCTGAAACACCATGTAGCCAGGGATCACAACCCAATTACACATGATACAACCTGGGAAGTGGTGAACAGGGATCACTCAAAAGAGGTCACAGCTTTTTGAATATAAATCACCTGGTCAGTTTCCCCATATAATTTGCTTATGATTTATGTTTCATTTTTGCCTCAGCCACATGTGCATGGTGATGCGAGGAGTCCAGAAGTTGAACAGTAAAACAATAACCAGCACAATGCTGGGAGTCTTCCGCGATGACCCCAAGACAAGGGAGGAGTTCCTGTCTTTAGTCCGCTCCTGAGCAACATGCCCATATGCCAAAGTATTCAGGGCATCAGAGCTGGTGCACCTGGTTCAAGTATTCAGGGGGATCCCATTGCCACTGCCTCATCTGCCAGGGGACCCGTAGCCGGGAGACAATCTGTAACCACAGAGGGTGCTGTTCTGTCTGCACACGGGCAGAACGAGGGCACAATGTGCATGTCACTTTCAAGCCTCACATCTTTGTACCATGCTACAGCAGACAAGCAATCAAACTGGAGTTTGTGCCACTTTTTAGCATCATAAAAAGGGTCACTCCTCAGCACGTACATGTGTCAGTACACTAAGCATTGTCAGCATATCCTTTGAAATCAGATCATGAACATGATGAAGGTGAAATGCACATATTCTTTCAGTTTAATAAGTCTAGTGATCAACTAGAAAGCTGCACATATTCAGTTTTGATTGCACGTGTTTACTGCACGTCTCTGGATTAGCAAAAGTAAATAAAATGAAGTAAAAAGCACCATCAAGGTAAGAGTGTCCTCTGTGAAACCACTTACATGTAAGTTGGAAACCACCCCATAGCCCATCCCTTCCTCCCAGCCAGTTTCTTATTGCTGGACCCACCCCTCCAATCAAATTGAAAATTGGTCATACACATACACCTTAGGTTAGAATGGTTGGCGTTAAGACTCCTTCTCAAGACCAACACAAGAACTCCAGTCTGAAGTCAAATCACAAGCTATTTAAATAAACTACAACAAAAGTTATTTCTCCTTTATCATTGTTCACCCTGCTATTTGTGGCTGGTCTTGTGTCTAGTGTGGATAGTTAAACTAGCCTCCAATGATGAGCCATGTAACATGTACATGTATTTTCCCAAGATGATTGCAAAGCCAAGGGTAAAAGAATGCTCTGTGGATCGCTGAGGGAGGCTAGTTTTACTATGCCGTAAGGTACATGTATATACATGTAGTGGTCGGTGTTTGTTTTATGACATTTCATGCACAGATTCTGTACACCTTACCATCAACATGTCATTCTCACGTGTAGAACCTCTGTGAAAGGTGACTTAGATCTATGTTATTTGTTTGCTCAATTGCTCACAGTGTTGTGTCTCTGTCCTAGTAAGTTTGAAAATTGAATCAGTTGCATCAAGAATCAAGTCTGTGTAGAAATGTTGTAGGAACTATGTTGAAATCGTGTTTTTAAATAGCACCTGACTATTTCCAATTATGTTCCATTATTATTGTAGTAAATACCCTAGTCCAGTGGATACGAGGGTGATAGACTAAGTTTTGTGCTACATGTATGTGCAGAAACACGTCTTGGTTCCATTCATGGTTTTGTTACTACCGGAACTGTGTATGGTATTTTCTTTTGGTTACTACATGTGTAGTATTTTATTCAGAATGAGACTTCATATGGAACTCTCTCTGTCTTCGCCAGTGTTATATTATTTGCCTGCCAGTATAGCTGGTAAATTAAGGCCAGCCTTCACTACAAAAGCAAAAGAATCATTCACAAAGTGTTTACAAATCTCATGCAACTTTCAATCATCAAATAATCAATACTATGATGACACACCTCTTGCGGGTTCTTTATTCTGGTTGGCTGAAACATGGTCATGTGGGGTTCACAAATATAGGCTAGTGCAAGCAATTTTTGTCAGCTTGAATTAGACGTGCGCTTTTTCTAAAGGAAGATTTTTGACTGGATGCAGTGTCCTCTATATAGGGCTGAGTCAATTTGAATAATACACTATTGGAATATTCCATCAATGCGATCAAATATCCAAATATTCAGTCTTATCACCAACCGACAGATTGTTGATGATTAAACTGTATACAAAATCAGTTGTAATAATGCACACAATTGTACATTATAATCACGTAAATAGCTTATCACATCTGGGAGTACGGTATCTCCAGCTATGATTAAGCAAGATTTAAGAAACAAACAGTACTTCTTACCCTGTTGAAAATTTCTATTCCTTTTAAATTTTTTAATGAAATGATTTACTTTTTGAGTTGTAAGATTTCTGCCGTTTTTCATTAGAATTTGCACAGTTTTTCTCATGTAAAACAAAATCAAATTCTCCCTCTTCATGAATTTTGCATTTGATATTCAAATTCGAAAAATAATATTCAATTATTCACATATTCAGATACTTGGTATAGACTTTTACCTGTGATGTCACGATCATGCTGGACTGCTATGTGTTGTGATGGTAATGATTGCACAATGTGGTAATCTACCTATTCAAGATAAACTAGTCAAGCATTCGCACATGGTTGAAGCTGCCCGCATGAATATATGCAATCACTGTGGCCAAGGCTGTTCACATGTGGTGGTATTGTTTACATTTCACATGAGTGAAAACGTCTAAAGCCCTATCTCATTAATGAAACATTTCAAACTTTTCTTTGACAGAGGTATGTTACAAAATAGATATGGACTGGCAATGCTTGTGACCGAATTATGCCACTCCGTATATCTGTCTAATTTGCCAAATAAGAAACTTCTCAGGGTTTTTAACTGAACTACTAATAACCAGCAAGCAATCAATAATTAAAGGAAGGCTTTCAGTTTCCCTAGATTCAGTCTGAGTTGCAGTTCACTTTTCTCGTCATGTGAGGGCGCTGTAAGAATTTTCTGGAATTATGATGCCTTGGCACGTGTCCAGTTCACCCTAATACAGATGTCATACACTAGCCCTTTTAATAGTGAACCGCTTGTGACCATTTTATGTTTTTCAGCCAACTAGGAGAAAGATTCAGCAAAAGGTGTGTTGTAAATGAAAATATATTTCTCTTGTAAATATGACGGGGCAAAACGTGTACATTTTGAGGCAAAATCCCAAAGTAATAATTACTGTTTATACAATGTACAGTAGTAATCATCACACGACGTGCCCTCAGCTAAGCAAGATACAGAATCTGGGGTTGAAAGATGTTTCAATTGCATACATGTGTATGATTGTATTCGTACCAGTTGTGGCTTGGTGATGGGATAATTTTTAAATGAATTAGAAATTGGTATGGTAGGAAAGGTGAGAAATTCATCAATATTTCTAAGTGCTGCGTTTTCTTGGTGAGTTTAGCATGTTTGTTACTTTGTATTTCTATCTTTGTGAGTGGTGTGTGTTTTTTTAAATTTTTTTTCAAGGACCTAACAATCCCAGATGGGAAGAGATATATGTATATTACAGCTGAAAACTTTAAGATCCAATTATTACTGGTATGTTTGATTTTCATTGTGAATAATGTTATTATTTTGTGAATATTGTGTACATTAGTATTTTTTGAGAATGTATTTGCATAATTTAGCACACCTGAATTCCTGTCAACTCTAGAATGTGTTGACTTCCAAATCCAGTGTTGAAGTTGTCGTGTGCAGGTGGAGCTGATGTATGGAGAGACAGCCATTTCCCTTTTCTTTACAGTCTTCCCAAGTTTAGTGGAGCACAAGACTGCAGGTGAAAACTCTGCCCATCTCAAGGTGCTGTGACTGAACACTGTTTGCTTGAGTTCCAGTATTGAGTATGGGTGTGCAGACATACAGCCACATTCGTATTGCCCCAAATCGAAAGACTTTCTTGGGGTAGAAATTGGCATTGGGATGTGTTCATCATACACTACTTTTCAAATACTCAGATTACAACTTGAAGCTATATGAGTGCTCAGTAGAAACTGCATTAATCTTCCCTTACTGATATGTTGAGCATTCCATTTTCCTGTTCGCATCTCAGAAAGTAAATACATTTCAGATGTCCTCTTGAAGCTCTAGTTTCACTAAATCCCTGACAGCAGTCAACGTCTGCATACTTGTATCACTTGAACAATTCAATATTGTTTACCACTTGCAGCAGTCCATATTTATATATTACACCACCCTGAGTGGGGAACAGTTGTCAGAGTAAGAGGACTTGACTTTTTTTGCCATCAATGACTGTAAAATCTTACCTCTATTTGTAATATAGTATTATATTGAAAGATGTATAATTACTTGATAGGTGTATTATTTTTGGCATTTACCTATGTATAAAGTATCGCCAAACAAAGTGAAAAGATTCTCTATTTGGTTGATTATTTTAATATTTACCTTTCATTTAAAATATCACCAAAATGTACCATGGAACTTGCCTTCCATGGACATATTAAACGTATTCCCTGCTTGAGCCCGTCACAATCTTTCACTTTCATTTTACTTTTTTCCCCCTCAAACCATTTCCTGAAAACAGTTTCAAAATATATATTTTGTGATGTTGGGTTTCTACCAGCTTGTTATGTCCAAGTTTATCAGCAAAAATGGATGAGTACTACATGTATTCGGGTGGTTGTAATAAAATTTTATGATTTAAAATTTGAAATGGAAATTTTTATTTAAAAAAGTTAAACTTGTTTGTTAACTATATCTCCCAAACGCTAAGAAATATTTAGGGCTTTATCCGTAAGTGTGGTAGGCCTGTTTGCATCGATGAGTATTGTAAGACATGTTACTTGAAATGGGTAATGTCAAGTATGGGTCATTCCATCTCAGACCAATACACTTTGTGACCTTAGGTCTTCAGATTGTGATAAAAATTGCTATAGTTGTAGCCATCAATGAATAATAAATAGTTGACAATTTTTAGCAGAATCCGCCATTCCATGTGGCTGGGGCAGAGATTAAAAAATGGACAGTTTTCACTAAAAAAATCACCCTTTTAGTAAAAATGAAACATGACCCTCTTATCGAATATATGCAAATAAAGTATCATTTTGAACACAATTAAACCAAGTGTTTTTGAAAGTATGTTTCCTGCTCTAGAAGAGTCCGTTTAACTCTTTCTGGGGTGTTGAAAATCAAAAGTGTTGTGACAATATTTCTACTGTTGGTCTGCTTAGAATATGTCGATTTTGTATGCAATCCTAATAATAGGCCCTACAGGAATTTGTACCCAAGCAGTTTGTGCTCTAAAATGAAATCAACCCTAGGTGTATGTAAAATCATATTGAAATTGGAGAATTTGGGACCGGTAGGGTTAATGAATGTTTAATTAAATTGTTTTCAGAGCCAGAGCAATATATCTCACACAAAATTATTTCATTTGATGAGGAGCCCAGTTTAGGAACATAAAGTAATTGAGTCTAAATATAATGAGACACAGTCATGTGTTGACCGTGCAAAACGTAAAGCCTGAGGGTGCTAAACAACATGTACTTTACTGTACTTGCCCTTGCACCTTGCATTTTTGTTGATCTCTGCCCAGACCTCATGGAAGGGCGGATTACAGTAAAAATGGCAAGTATTCATTATTCATTGATGTCTACAAGCGCAGCAATTTTAATCAAAATCTGAAGACCCGAGGTAAAAAAGTGTGTTGGTCTGACATGGAATGACCCGTATTCTATTTGGGTGGCATTGTTTTTTGACTAACCGATTGCCTGTACTTGTTCTTGTTTTGTGAAAATTTTCTGCCACCTAGACGTCTTGGCCCGTGATCCAGCTTCATGCAGGTGTAAAGAAGCAAAATGTGATGTTATCCGTAAGAAACATCCGTCACAAAACGTGCTTGTTACGGAGGGACGGGGGACCCCCCCCCTTTTCCAGGGAGGCGAATACTATATCAATCCCTCCCACCACACTTTTTTCCAAAACCTAAATGAAAATATATACCTTGATAAAGCATTTATTTAAAAAACTGGCTACGGTTGCCAGAAATTGTCTCCTATCATACCACATAGCATCTATACTTCAAAACTCCCCGGGCCCTTAAGCGGGCCCCGGATCTCACACCGCTCTGGGCTTCGCGTTAGCATTTGTTCTGATTAGGGTTATGCCCCCCTCACTTTTCAAAACGGATTGACAACCCATGTAATTAAAGTCATCAAAAAGAGAACAGGTTATTTCAAGTATAGATATCTCAAGCATTTCAGCGCTTGTTTATTCTAGTTTTTGCCGAGGGGGGTGTCAACAACCCATTTTTTAACATTTAGGATTTGTGTTGCGCAGAAAAGCACAGTGATACAGGATTGCGAATAAGCTCTACGCCTGATTCACATCTGCACATCTGATGCACATGTAACAGTAACATTTATGGTTCAGTAGTAGAGAACTGACAGTTCTGGATCACACGCCCTTTTCGCCGTTTTTAGCAAAAACCCCTGGGTAGTACATCGACTCAAAAAATCGGGGGAATCCCCTAAAAATCTGGAATTCCAGATTTCCCCGGTACCTCATCGACCCAAAAAATCTGGCTCTAAAAATACCGGGCGAATATATACATTCTGAGCCAAAATCTCTTTTACCCATCACACGCTACGCTCGCTCACCTTTTGACCCCGGCTGGCTAAACAACTCGTGACTTACACAAACAAAAAGGATTTCCCCTTGCGAACAAGTCGAGACTTGCCCGATCTGAACTTGTGACCTTGGCTCTGTTCAAAGCAAAACACGCTATGTTTACAACCGCCTTAAGTAAATGTTCTTTGTATAAATGGAAGAACAAACTGGAAACTTGAATTGTTATTTTTGCAAAGACGTTATTAGTTCTCGGAGATTGACGGACTGTTTAGATTGCTCTCGTTGTTTTGCTTCTAAAAATTTATATAACTGCGTCGAATGTAAGTTGTGTAAGAATTGTCGCCATTGTAAAGATTGCGTTAGATGTAAGGGTTGCGTCATTAGCATCAATTGTGGTAGATGTAAAGATTGCGTAGATTGTTTTAATTCGTATGACTGTAGTTATTCAACCGCGTTGAATGATTGCGAGGACTGTCACAATTGTAACAGTTGTATCAAGTGTTTTGGTTGTATCGATTGTACTTGTTGTGTAAATTGTGTAGAGTTGCATGGGTATAATTATGTAGCGCGCGTAGATGGTAAGTTTAAAAAGCTGAGACCTGTGCGAAAGGGGGAATTATTACCCATTTCAGCTACTAAACTTGACTCAGTTCTATATAAAAGTGGGTTCATTATTGAATATGACACAGATCTAAAATTTATATTTTAAATAAAAATGATAAAAAATTTAAAAAAACCTTATTATAAATAGAACATGTATATCGTCTCAAATGATCACAAACGTCTAAATGCCGGCAACAAAAACCCAAAAATTACCTACGGTCCCTTTGACCCTGAAAATTTAGTCATTTTAAGACCCGCAAAGAATTCTTCTAAGATTCTCTATTCTCACGAGGGGCAACACAAGCGATTGTTGATTAGACTCGAAGACCCTTGTTACGGTATAAACCCGGTTTACAAATATGGTACTAAGGAACCTACTGACCAAAAACAAATTTGTTATCAACTGTCTCCCAATACTGAATCGCTGCTATTACGTATAAATGATTCAGTTTACAGACATTTTGAAAAATTAACAGATGAGGCCCTGGAAGACCTCCCCGTGATTACGCGTAACTCTTTTAAGGTGTCTCAAAAACTAGATGACATACCCGATCAAATTAATTACTTAGTTAAACCGGCTTATACCGATAAAAGTAGGATGTACGTTAAGATCGCCTATGACGCCTCTTTGGTGGATAAATCGTTTAAAGAAATTGATCGCTCTCTTTTTGCTAATAAGAAATGCCAAGCGATCTCTTTGATCTCTCCTAAAGATATTTACTACGGCGCCCACGGTTCACTTTCTTGCGGCGCGAGTGTTAGATATCGAGTCATATCGGCTATGCTTACGGTTGAAGAAAAACCTTACCTTTTGGACGCGTTTGATTAAAAGCGAGCAGAGCGAGCGAGTACGACCGAAGGGAGTTAAATAAAAGTTAGTGAAAGTCAATTTAACCTCGGTTAGTTAACCGGGGTTAAATTTTTTTTGCTTTAAATAAATAATCTCTTTATATAAAATGACTGATGCGGAACTTTGCCACTTGCTGAATCTAAAGGAAGTACACATAATTGGGACAACGAGAAATGTTCAACCGAGAACGAACGAAGTGAGTTGCGATCACCAAATAGTTGAAATGGGTGAAAGATACGCGTGTAAACATTGCGGTCAAATTTTTGGGTGGGTTTCTTTGTTTGGAGCCGCAGACGTGGGAGATCGATATTACAAGCATCACGTTTGGAAAAAACCTAAGCCGCCAAAATCGAGAAAAACGTTGCTGAAGTATAATCTTTCTTTTCAAAACGGCGAAGCGGGTGAAATAGAATATCGATTGAACCAAGTTTTAAATGGTAATATTTCTCGAGGTAAACCGTTGAAGGCTTTAATCGCGGTATGTTATCAAGACGTCACTGGGGAAACCGAATCTAAAGTGAAAGAACTTTTTGATGTCTCGGATAAGCACTGGGAAAACGCTATGGAGAAGTTTAAAAATAGTTTAATTTAAAAATGGAAACACATACGTTTTACTTGACTGAAAATCCTCAAACGTTTGAATTAAAAAACGAGATTAACAACATTAAAGGCGATAAAGTAGTCCGAGTCAAAAACATTCAGTTTGAAGCTGAATATTTATACGTGGCGCAAGACACCGACATTCAATGGGATACAAATTTGGACAGAAACGAAAAAAGAAGAAAAGAGACGGCTCTAAAACTTATTTTGACGGGAATGAAAGAACCTATATATGCTTTGCTAGCTCCAAGTTTGGCTCAACCGTTGCCCGAGTCGCAAAGAGGAAGCATCGTGGTGTCTACCGGGTATTACGGAATCGACTGGTTTGATTTTATTTTAAACGCCATCCCTGGAGTAAGTTTTAAGGTGCACTCGGAATCAAAAAGGGTAACCTTAACCATTACGAATCCCAATCTCAAATTGCGGCTCAATAGAGAGGTGGCTAACTTGTTAAACTTACCCGAAAACAAACTTTTGCCCAACGTTATTTATATAGGTGAGTATAACTCAACTCCTATGTTTATTCACTGCCAGCAATTGGAGCACTCTGTAAATTTTTATAATGGAAAGTCTTCTAACCTGCTCGGCGTTATCCCTTATGAATCAACGAATAAAACACCCAAAAAGCTATTATCTCGGAACATAGACGAACTCACCTTTTCTTTGAGAAACGAGCGAGATGAACTCTTAAACAACGTCGGTAAAATTTTGATTGAATTAGATATCTATTAATAAAATGGAGAAAGATATTGAGACGCATACATTTCACTTGACTAATAATCCACAGACATTTAAACTAAAAAACGAGATTAAAAACGAAAAAGGGAGCAAACGTATCTGCGCCAAAAACATTCAGCTAGAAAAAAAGTTTTTTAACATTATGAGAGAGACAGAGATTGAGTGGGGGGTAAAAGAATTATCTAACGAACCCGGTGATGATGGATCAATCAATCAAGCCTTGGTGCAAAAATATAGTGATCTATATATAGGTGAAAAATATGAAATTGAAAAACCAAGTTTACAATTAATAGATGTTTTTTTTGGATTTTATTTTGCGACTCAAAATTTTTTAAGAAACATACAAAAATACACTTTAAATTGGGAATATAATGTTAGACGAATAAAAGTATATAAAGCACACATGTTATCTATAATAAGTGTAATAAAAGACAAATTTACTGATTTTTCTTCTTTTTATTTTGGTGTACATTATAAGCCTTTATATTTTAATCTATTATCTAATGATACTTTACGACAAGAAATGGAAAAAAAGTTAAACCTTCTTGACAGCGGTTCTTATGAAGACGAGCTTTTTGTAATACAAATGCTAGATGACTTTTTTTACCCAAGAATGATTACTGAAATAGATATAAGTTTGATCATTTCTTTGTCTTTTCAAACGACACTAGCGGGCATTATACACGCCCTCAATCAAATTTTTGATAGATTAGACTATGCAAACCATCTAAAGGGCAGGCCACCACCGACAACTGAAGAGAAACAATTGTTCATTTGGGATACTACGTCTTCTACTGTACAATCTATTTTAAAAGGCCAAGCAAAACCCATATTTAACCAACTTTACACAAAGCAAGCGTTTGAGTCTATAAGTATCTCTGGATTGACTGGCAGCATCACCTTAGAACCCGGGTATTACGGAATCGACTGGTTTGATTTTATTTTAAACGCCATTCCGGGCGTGAGTTTTAAAGTATATGAAAAGTCAAAATCGGTGACTTTAGTCATTTTTGACCCTTATTTAAAACTAAAACTAAACACGCACGTGGGTCAATTGCTCGGCCTGCCTTCTGTTGAATTACAAAACTTTTTTATATACAAAGGTAAATATAACATCGATAGTATCAAATATCTGTTTATACACTGCGAGCAGCTCGATCCAAATTATAACTTTTATGACGGGAAGTCTTCAACTGTACTCAGCACCAGAGACACAGCTCTGTGCAATTTAGAGGTAAACCCAACCTGTAAAAGGCTCGTAGATCGAAACATAGACGAACTCACCTTTTCTTTAAAAAACGACAAAGGTAGGTTGGTAAGCGGTGAAGGAGATGGAATTTTGCTCGAGGTGAATATCGTTTAAAAACTCTTAATTATAAGATGACGACTAACATATATCCTGATTTAAACTCGGTGGAAGCGAGCGAGAACGAGCGAGCTTCCACCGAACAAGCGGAAACAAAGATTTACAGGCTAAGAAAGATCGAAGAAATTAAATCTCAAATCCAAAGAGAACGCGACGCGCGCGAAGCTAGTTACAAAAAGATCAAACGACTCTTAACCGCGCTCGGGTACGTAGAATACGGCGTGGAAGCACTAGGTGCCACATCGGCGGCCGTAGGCATTCCCGCTATTTTGGGAGTGATCACTGGTCCCGTCGGGCTCGTGATGGAAGGCGTCGCTATCGGTGCGTTTGGCGCTTATGCGGTTCTAAAGTACGCATCTCGTAGACTCACCCACAAAACTAAAAAACACGACCAAATTCGAATGTTGGCAGACGCTAAATTAAATACAATCGAAGAATACGTATCTCACGCGATTGAAGACGGCGACATATCCCAGGAAGAATTTGCCCTTATTTTATCTGAGCTGAAAAAATTTAACGAGATGAAAGAAAAGATTAGATCGCGTATGTCTACAAAATTGGAATCGAGCAAAGCTCACAGCGAGCAAGAATTTGAACGTCGAGTCAACGAAAGAGCAGAAGCGCTAGCGGCGGTTTTAAAAAAAGATCTTATGAAAAAACTTGGCGAATAAGTTTTACAAAGTCGGTTGGGTATGAGCGTAGCGATCCACCCGCGTACCAAAACTTGACCCTTCCAACGGCGCCCGTAAAAGACTGGTAAAGATTATTTTTAAAATTCTTTTAAAATAAATGGGAGGCAATTTTAGTAGTCTAAATATTTTAGTAAACGAAGACAATTCATTTACAGCCGAGTTTCCAAATTTAACGCACGCGTATAAACTACCAAAAGTAACCACGGACGAAGTGGTAGAACGCTGGAACTCAGATCCGTTGACATTTTACCAAAATCAATTTAATTTTGCGGTCTATTGCGCGACGACGGCCTGTGGTGTGGGTTTTGATCTGCTGTCTGACCCTAATCCGTACGTCTCGGCTATAATGAGGTTTCACTTATATTACACCGTACGAAAAATATTTAAGGACTGCATGATGCCCATTCCGGGCGACAACGTATTTGACGCGTTACACAATAATTATGACCATCGGAAGTTTATCGACACGTGCCTTTTATACGGAGTAGACCCGAATAAATCGTACAGACAAACAAAAGACACTTTGTCAAACGGATTAGGCACCGCTTATTATTATGACAACGGTTATGTACCTGTTCCAAATAAAAACTATGACCCGCACGATTTACATGTCACCAACGTCGTTAAATATATGGGATCTACCTACATGGGCTTTGGCGTGGCTGATCCACCTAAAGGCTCGGGCCATGCGAGTACCTACACAGTCACTTGGATTTTACAGTCGGACGCGGTCACTTTGGCCTGGTGGGATTTTATTCCTAAAAAGTCTCAGTTTACAGATATAGGGTTTAGAAAGGTAAATGAATCTATTAGAGCTTACATCTATGCCTTATTAGGATCCCAAGCTCAAACTAGGACGAGTATTTTGTCTTATGGTACCGGATTAGACGCGCGGCAACGATTTGAGACGCTCGTGGAGTCAGAAATCAATTCAAAACCTGATTTGATAGAATCAATAGAGCATTTTCAAGATTCGTTACAATATGCAAAAACGCCTTTAAATTTTGTAGTCAGACCGGGGTTATATCTGGTACCCTCTGACATGGACTTACGCATCGGCACTTTTGAGGGCTATAACAACAATTTACAAGTCGCCTCCGAAGATATGCAGACTGGTTACGTACCAGGTTTAAATGTGGAGCCTGAGGTTAAAGACGACTTTGCAGAAGAACCGAAGCGACCAGAAGGAGCAACGAGCAGAGCGAGCGAAGCGAGTCCTGCCAGACCAAAGCAACCAGAGAGAGCAGCGATCAAACCAAGCATCGCTCCGGCTCCCCCTTCTAAACCGCTCGACGCACACAACGAAGAAAAACTGTCTTTAACCATCGGAGCCGTTGCCGTGGGTGTCATCGGTTTTACGCTGTATAAAATTTTAACTTAAACAAAGCGAAGCGGAGTATGAGCGAAGCGAGAACGGTTTGATGTAAGGCATAAAAAAATTCACCTCAAATTTGGGGTGAATTTTTATCTTATTTTAAAATCTATTTTTACCCTTTTTGCACGTACGTTAAAAGCAAAACACCCAAGCCTACAAACAAGGTCCATAAATGTTCCGCTACCCATCCAACCGCTTTACTCGCTACGTTAAAAATCCAACTCAAAATGCTACCGATGACCCCGGGTAAAGCTCCTAATGCGCTCAACCCGAGTTTCTTCAATACGTTTGCTAGGTTCCACAGTTGACGTTTTATCCAATCGGTGACCCCTCCTTTGGAAGGAGGAGCTGGTGTTGGTTTAGGTGCGGGTTCAGGCGTTACGCTAGGAGTTCCAACAGCTCTGACGCTAGCCACGATACTACTAACGATGGTACTTATCGCTAAACCAATAGCCGTTAAAATGCTCACGACCGTGACGCCTTGCTCTCTAAATAAAATATTAATTCGTTCGCGTAAAGTCAAATCTTTACCTAGAGCCGTTTGGATCGTTTCTTTTAACATTTTAAGTTGGTTTCTAAATCCCGAGGTTAAATTTTTTTGTTGGGTATTCAATGCTTCTAACTCATCTTTACATTCTCTAAGAAATTTAAGCTCTGATTCTTTTTGTTCTTGAGTGATATCTGGTTCTTTTAATGCATCTTCAGTTGTCTGAATATTTTCTTTTACACTCGCGATCTTAGCTTCTACAAGTTTTAATTGCCCTCTTATTGTTTGTAAGCTTTGGTCGAGTCCTCTAATCTCTCTGAGAGTGAGGTCTTCTGGGTTTAAGTTATGAGACTGTTGTGCTATTTCTTGAAGTTGATCGAGTGCCTCATCTAATTTGTCTACAGATGGTTGGGGATCTTCACTCGTGATCTTTTCTACAACAGCTTCCATCTTTTCAATTATTTCAGTTTCAGGGTTTGTTAACCCTAAAGTTTTTTTAATAAAATTTATGCCTACTCCTTTTGTTCCTTGCAAAGTAGATCGCGCCAAAAACTCTTGTCCGGGTTTATTTCCTGTTGTTCTTGTCAAACGGATTTCTTTGCCGTTATGGGTTACATAGAGTATTCCTTCTGAATCAAGGTGAAATATATTTGGATCTCTATTTTTTGCTTTCAACCCAGTTTCTCTTTCGATCTCATCGTAAAAGTCGTTCATCTTAGCGGTGATTTCTGATATATCTCTACTCTTTGCTTCTAGATCTGGTGATACTTGAAGGTCGCTCCCTCTTTCTACAAGGCTCTTTTCTTCTGCCGTTCTATCAAAGGTACCGACCCATTCTTGGTCTGCTTGGTCGTCTTGTTCTTCTTGTTCACGTTCTCGACCCATGTCGTCCATTTCAAATCCCCCTTCATCCATTTAAAATAAGAAAACTTAACTCGGTCCGCCCATAGGAAACGTTGAGGGTAAGATACCCTGCCCCACCAACCAACCTTGGGTAAAGAGTGCGCCGCTGGACAAAGCGGTTAATTTTAATGCATCTTCGGCAGACAACTTATTGAAGTCCGGTGGTTTAATTTTAAATAGCTTACTCGACAGCATGGCGTATCCGAGTGAGATTCCTGAAACAACTGCGCCGTGGTAAACCGTATTGACGATTCCGTTTACGTCGATTGATTTAGCGTTACTCATATTTAATAATAAGGAACTTTTAAATAAAGCGAGCAAAGCGAGCTACGACCGAAGGGAGTATTTATTCCATATCTAAATCCGGTTCTTGTTTGGGAATATTCGAGCTTTGCTTTGGTTGAACGCTAACTTGTCGTGAACTGGTCGACTTATTTTTCCAAATTAAGTAGAGAACCACAACACCAGCGATACCCAATCCACCGAGTATCAAGCTTCTGTTTTCAAAGGCCGTTTGGGTAAAGCTAGATTCTTCACTCGGTTCGCCCGCTAATTTCATCTTAACGAGTTGTTGCTTCATCTTCTTGTTATGTTCCGCCAACTTCTTACCTTGTTCTACGCGCTTCGGATTTTTAGCTCGCTCTGCTCGCTTAGTAACTGACTTAACTGCTTTCTGAATTTGGTTGCTCGAGTTCGCTTCGTTGTTGCTCGCTTCTGTTGGGTTCACTTCGTTTGTTGACATCCTCTTTTATAATAACAGAACTTTTGTTAAACTCCAGGTGTTTTGTTGTAATCAGCATTGTTGTAAGTGGAGAAAGATAAACTCCATATTTATAACAGACCTCTGTAAGTAGTCTACCCATCGTTTGACTGATGATAGGGTCGTCGTTGAGATCCTTAGTCAGCGCTTCCTCTGATTTTAAGTTGACGTTGAATCCGAGTAGATCGATCGGGGTAGCTATTCCTAGTAGACGAGAGTACAAACTTAAAATCGAGTGACCGAGAGTTTTGACAATTTCTTTGCCAAACTTAACTTCGTAGAGGTTAAACAGTTTTTCTTGTTCTTTTGGTGGTAGAGCTTCGATTTCTTTTATCGTGTATTCTTTCCCGAGATACTTCTTGCTTTCGCCCGAGGCAACTATCGCGCAGAGGCGGTCTTTTACGTTTGAGCTGATTGCTTCGCTTTTTGGTTCAGTGAATATGCTTTTTATGTCGTCCATTTTAATAATAAGTACTCTTTAAATTTGTTGTAGGTATGCTTTAGTCGTATGTATTCAACTGTATAATAAGTCAAGTTAGCTGCAATAACTAGCTGAATAACTAGCTGGACGTATTGTAGCATTGTTATCTATTTACTATAACTAAATTAAATTTTATTATAGCACAGCTGAATTAGCTATGCTCAAGCAAAGGGTAAGTAATTATCAACAAAGTAAAACAAATAAATAACTAGCTAAAACGTATTACAACTTAGCTGAGTAACTAGCTAAAAAATATTGTAACTTGTGGGCGCTTCGGTATTTAACACCAACTTACTAAATCTCACGGTGCGTAGATGCCTTTTAATTTCCCCTCTCTTTTCATCTGGTACAACGTCGTTCTCGTCCAGACACTGATCAAACGAACCACGGTCCTTGCAATGAAAAATTGCTGTCCAAGCAGTATTCTCGCGAAAATCTTTTAAAACTGAATTGTACTTTTGTGTGAGTAACCAGCAGCTGTGAAGATAATGTCGACCGCTAAAAGCCATTTTCGACAACGCGCAAACTGAACCACTCTTAGACTTCTTACGATACTTGATGAATTGATCGGCTGCACAATCGTCGATAATAAACAATGTATTTATCCCGTCGAATACTCTCTGATAAAGTTCTATCGCCTCATTTAATTCTAGTCTTTCTCGATCCAGGTCACATAGGTAAACGTTTTCATCGGTGTACACCCACAGTCGTTCTAAATACGTTTTATTCTTAAAAAGCGTTGGGCATATAATGACGATAGCTTCAAAGGTGAATCGGTATTCTGTCTCTAAAAGATTTAAGATCCAGTTAGTCTTCCCGCTGCCAGTTTTGCCCACGATCAAGGCGCAGTGGGGATTCTTAAACATTTGGTTCTCGCTACGCTCGTAGTTCGCTCGTTCCACTCGCTCGTTCATTTTTAATAAACAAGATTTTTAAAGTTTCCGTCTTCCACCGTGAGTTGAGAGTCCATCACCAGGAATACGTACATCGTCAACGGTCCCGCGGTTTCGGCCGTTCGTTCCATCTGTATAGATATGTCTCCTCCTCCGCCTAGAGGTCTGCCCGAACCGTGGGCGCTGTTGTCGTCAGAACTTCTGAAGTCGAGCCAAAGCCCGTATTTATCTTTTAGGTAGTCCGCTAGGTCTACTCCCAACAAGGATAAGTCCGAGACGACTCCTCTAGCCAATTCTTTATCCGAGTCTCCGAAATATTTTGTAACTTCGTTCCAATGTTGATATTCAAACAGACCCTGGGAGTACAATTGATTTGGTTTACCTTCGACCGTGACAACCGTCTTTGTGATGTGCGGATTATAAAATTTTTGCGGATTTTTGATCGTCGGGTCTCTGAATAAAATCAACACCCCTTTTAGGCTTCTAATACTCTGGTCGATGCTGATGTTCCACAGCGTGTCTGACTTGTTTACCGCTTGCTTCTTCCACGAGTGAATACGGTCGAATAGATAATACATCGTCTTCTTGTTTCTCAAGGTTTGGGCCAAGTCTCGGTTGGTGACTACCTCGTATTCCAGGGTCAGATCTGAAATTTGATATTCAGCCGCGGTATCTGACGAATTAACCACTTTGTCGTGTCGGTTAAAAGTTAGTTGGTACGTCAGAGGCTCTTTAAACCACGAAGGATAAAATGGGGTATGATCCGTTAACATAGGCGTGTCTAGTGGAATCGCGTACCTGTTTTTAAAAGCGTCAGCAATTGCTTTGTCCTTACCATCGTTTGCGGCGGCATTAGCATCGTCAGCCCCTAGACGTATCTTAGCTACGTTTTCTCTTTCCAAACCAAAATACGCCATATTTTTGGTCTGCGACGGGGGTAACCAATTGTCCTTGAAATTGTGAAATACGTCTGCGTCATAGTAACTTACGATTTTGTTTCCCTGGAGACTCACATTTATTTCCGACACCAGGTTTCTCGCCACGTTGTTATAAACCGTCCTGTTGTCGTCCGAGGCACCGTCGAGATCGAGTTTAAAAGCCAACTTTGCAGTACCGGGTACCATGACTTCATCCGTGCCTAGGGCTGGGAATTTTACGTTTAACGTGTGACCCGCGTCTACGGTACTCGGGTTGTGCGTAATGGTGACTTCGCGCCGCTCGCCTTTGATCGCGCGAGGAACTTTAAGTCTGCGACTCGGGTTAAGCTTTTTGGTATACATCTTACTTTTATATAATACAATTCTTATTTTATAATTTTAAAAAGAAAAGAAAACACGACTAACGTTAAACCCGCTGCAAAAAACAGATCTTCATATTTTTCACCTTCTAACATATGGGCGATTTCGTCGATCTTTAGCTGAGTTTCTACCTGTTCGGTTTGAATCTCAATTAATTTATCTTTAATTTCGGTAACACTCGCTTCGGTAACACTCGCTTCGCTCGTTGCTCCCTCTGGTCGCTTCGTTGCTCGCTTCGCTTCGCTTCGCTCGTACTCCATATTTAATTTAACCTTATTTTAAAAATGGCTAGTGCTTTAATGATGGTTGGAGGAGCGATAGTAAACGCCTTGGCCTTCACGGGCTCAAATTTTTTATTTGACAGTTTATCAAAAGATAACAACGTCGACGAAGAACGAAAGCGTCACGACCTCGCGTTAGAGCAACTGGAGCAAGCAAAACAAGAGTGGGAACAAAAACGCACGCACCTGCTAGACTTTTTGAACGAACGAATGCGACAAGAACGCGCGAGTCAGCAAACATTTGTAAACGTAGACAAAGCGTTGCGGGAGTATTCAGAATTGACCGGTAGCTCGTTCCACTCGCTTCCCCCGCTACCGCCAGAGCCTAAGTTGTCCGATTTTTACGAGCCTTCCGAAGATCAAAAAATTCGCGAGTTTGTTTGGATTATAGGTGGAACTGCGATAGTCGGGTTGTTGGCTTACCGGTACTCGCTACGGTAACACTCGCTTTGTGTAACTTATTTTAAAATGGAGAGAGAATTTTCAAAATTGTTTTACAGCCCACAGGGTTACTGGCGAGGAGAAAGTGCTGTCGATCGTCTACACGAAAAGACCGGTGCGGACAAATCAGTTATTAGGAAGTGGCTAAAAAAGCAGGCCGTTTGGCAAATATACTTACCCGCACCACATTACGTACCCAGACCTACAATGTTGCAATCAGAATCGGTCGAACCTAATTACGCGCATCAAATGGACGTTTTGTATTTACCCTGGGACCGAGTTAAAAGGAAAACGTTTAAGTACGCTTTAACCGTGGTAGACGTGGGTTCGCGATATAAAGAGGCAGAACCGTTGACCAGTAAAACCGCCGAACAAGTGAGTGAAGCAATAAAGAAGATTTATTCGCGATCACCTCTGACATGGCCCAAATTCGTAATGGTAGACTCGGGATCTGAATTCAAAGGCGAGTTTAAAAAGTTAATGACAAAAAATAAAGTACAAATTCAAGTGGGTGAACCTGGGGTACACAGATCTCAAGGAATTGTGGAAAGGTTTAACCGCACTTTAGCCGAAAGGTTATTTGGCCACCAATACGCTCAAGAAATGTTAAACGTGGGTGTGCGTAACGTGGAATGGGTGGAACGTTTGCCTCAGGTCGTGAAATCGTTAAACGAGGAAAAAACGCGGTTAATAGATGCCGTTCCTGCAGAAGCTATAAAATCAAAGCGAGTGAACCAAGAACCGAGTACACCTGTAAGCGAGCGCCAGCGAGAACTTCCTCCAGACGCAGTCGTCAGGTACCTCTATTACCCGGGCGAGCAAGAGGGCGGCACCGTCAGAAGGGCAACGGATCCGATATGGTCCGTGGACGTCTACCAAATTGAAAAGCGCACCAGTCAATTTAAACGAGTGAAAGGAAAACGCGTCAAAACGGGCCCAACATTGTACTACCTTTTAAACGGTCCGAATAGGAGTTTCGTCAAAGAGGAACTTCAGGTCGTACCCGAGGACACCGAATTACCGGAGTAGCTCGCTCGCTTATGCCCGTAAGCCAACGTATCGATTCCGTTCGGCAATATATAACGCTTTGTATCCAACGGCGACAAACTAAGTTTATTTTGTGAAATGGTGAACACCCGATGTTTATCCGATCTAAATAGTTGTTGTTTATTGAAATGAGAAACCCTTTCAAATAGGCATCTTTTATACATCTCGTGGGTCAATCGTTTCTCGGTTACTACCTTGGAGACCCCTTTCGCCTTCTTTAAAGAAAAGTACTCGCTTCGCTCGTTGCTCGCTGGCGCTCGCTTTTGATCGGTAGTTAAGATTGAATACATTTTTGGCCTAATACAAACGGCTTCTAAAATTGTTTTACCACCAAACTCGTCTTTCATTTTGCCTATGACTTTTTTATTTTTGACGTTGTAAAGCGGATGACCCGGTGGATAATTACTAAAGTCAAACAAATGGCGCTTTTCGTTTAGGTAACCAGTTAAATCGTCGGAGCTTCGCTCGATTTGAACTAATAGAGAATCAGTGTCTGTATAAAGTAGGTTTACTTTTTCACCAAAAGTTGATTTTAGTTCGTTGTAGTAGAAATCGTACATTAACGTTTTTGAGATATCGAGAATACTTACCCCGCAATAGATTGGCTTATTTAATTTTGTTTTGGTTCGGTACATCTCCACAAACGAAAGAGAACAATCCCCAAATGGCACCGTCGATTTGTAATTCGGTTTATACGTTAATTTTTTATATTTTGCGGCGTCTTGTTCGTCCCTTAAGAGGTGGCCGTCAATTCGATATCTGACATTTTCCATCGTCTTGCCAAATACCGAATTGTTCATCAATTTGAAAAAGTCTTTCTCAAAATCATTTTTTGCTTTCTTGCGCAATTTTGTGTTTTTATCGATGTAGCTCTTCATCCACGGCTTTTGGCGGAAACGCAGTACCCGGTGAACTTCTTTGATCCACAACCCTAGTTTGAGATATTTTTGCAATGTACGATAGTGAACCACGTATTTTCGTTTGGTGTCCAAAGTAGCCACGAGTTTGTCTACCGAGGTCACTTGCTCGCCATTACCAATTAAATCCTGTTGGTAACTCGAAAACCATTCGTTCGGCACCGACATGTTTTCGGGTGCAAGTGGAAAGTCATTATGTTTGTCATGGTGACGTTCCGGGTAATCTAAAGAGATCTCAAACATGTAACCGTAGTCGTCAGTTAGCCGTAACTCTTGGATGTAATAGTAATTAAATTTTTCTAAGTCTGTTTCCCAGGTAAATTCCCCTACAGGTAGATATTTGCTCATCGCCCAGCCATATAAATTATTTGCATCTAGGTACATGATCTGTGACTCCGGCTTATTTGGGTCATAGTCGGGTAATTCTGGGCTATTAGCTTTCGCGTATCGCTTTGCGCCCACACTCGAGATACCACCTCTTTTGGCCCTTTCAAAGAACAAGTGCTTGTCAATGTCTGTCAATAGTTCCAATTGTATACCCGAATGCTTTAACAATGCATCCCACGACAGGCCTGGCGCCGTATAATAGTTGGCTGGGTCAAGGCCGTAGTTCTTCTTGCATACCTTCCGGAAGTTCTCAAATACACCCGCTAACAATAGCACGTCCGTTTCCACGTATAAGTCGTGGTAGTCGCCCAAGTTTTGACAACCAAAGGCTTCCCATACTGTTTCCGCACGAGCGTATTCTTGCTCGGTTATCCCTCCCTGCTTCAGAGAGCTATAGAAAGCGTCTACTGGTGGGAGTTTTGTTTCTTGAAATCGATCAAAGGAATCGATATACTCATAAGGATAAATTCCCTTTTCCAAAAGTAAATTTGGGTTATTTGGAAACCTTTCACAAAGTAATTTAAAATCATCTGGTGAACAATTTTTAACCAACCGATCTAGCGAAGCCGCCATGAAATGAAAGGAGTCTAAAAATCTGAGTTGGCCAAAAGAAAACGAAATGTAGTTCTCGGTATTTTTAGCGATCAACTTAATTGATTTCCCATAAAATTCGTGAGCACCCTGCATAATCAAGTGCGCATCGTATTTCTCCAAGTTGTGTAAGATAACCGGAATAGGTGTTTGGTCGGGCACTATTCTTAACTTGAGATTACAACTAGCATGCGCTGGGCCTCGGTACTTCCCCGTCACGTGACAATGATCGCGAACTTTTCTAAAATTGTTGATGGGCTTTTCGCAATCTAAACATTTCCACTCTTTGAACCCAGCTTCATTTTTATGACAGAAAGCAATTTTGTCAGCTTTTGTCTCAGGTGGTTTTGGAATATCACATTGACAGTGAGATTCATACTCACTTCGTTCGTTCTCACTTCGTTCATCCGCTTTTGCTCGATCTATCAACTTTTCGCAGATCCAGCATCTATTACATTTTTCGTAAATTTTTTGTAATTGATCGTTCCAAATCAACGGCTCTTTGTTTTTAAACGTTTCATTTATTTTCTCTGTTTCCTGAGAAAGTGATTCTACAAAATCTACAGCCGCGTCTTGGCCTCTATATGTTTTTCGGCTAGTGCAAACTCCATCGCATCTGACGACTGCGTATGAGTACCCGCAAGGCCTGTGGATCTGAGTTTTCACCGTGTTTGTGTCAGTCAGCGGTAATTTTTCTAAAACAGACTCAAAATCGGCGTAAATGACAAAAGGCGCGTCTTGCTTATTTTTATAATTTTTGAACTTGAGTATATTCTCGCCTTTGACTGGCATTTCGACTTTACATGTAGGAACGTTTAAGCCTTGACAATCTTCTTTGTGGCTGGCTAACTTTTCTTCAGTTAGGAAATGTGTCATGCACTTGAAACACCAGTATTTTTTACCGTCGTGTTTATTGATGTCACCCGTCAACCGAGAAAAGTTTTTAATCCAACAGTAGTGATTATCTTCATCTCGGGTAAAATAAAGTAAATTGATTGGTTCTCGCTGCGCTCGTAGTCCGCTCGCTTCACTCGCTCCTTCTTCTGGACGCTTGCTTTTGTGCAGAATGTAAATACCGTCTTTTTTGGTATAACCAAACACATTGATCGCCAAGTTATTTTGCGATTCGATACGTGGAATTTGTGAAATCGGTGTTGGAAAGCTTATGTTTGTAAAATTTAAACCATCCGATTCTGACCGGTAAGTCGAAGGTCGCTCCTTATTTATTTTATATTTTGGATTTGTTTCTAGCTGACTTTTGACTCCGTCTGAATACAGCTTCAAAGCTGCTCTCAACGCCCATCGGATACATTCTTGATCTTTATTTTGGACGTTTATGATTGCTTTTTTGTCTAACAGTTCCTTAGGCAACGGAATGTAAGAAGAACCCACTGGATTATATTTAACCACGTTGATGTAAAAAGCGACAACTTTGTCAAAGATCCACCCCGAGCCTTTTTGTGTATGGGCCTCCACCTGTTCGATTTGTTCTTCGCGTTGCTTAGCAAGTGCATTTTTAACGCTTGGTTTACTCGTTACTACGTCTTGATCACTCTGAAAGGGAAAGGTGCCGTAGTCAATCGTTCCGTCAATTTTTTCCAATCTAAACTGCACTTTAAGATGTGTTTGTAATTTGTAACTCCCGATTTCTTTGAGTTCAACTAACGCTGTTTTCTCTATCAACTGCTTATAAAAATCAAAAAAATGTATTAAATCGTCTTCATAGAAGCGAGGAATCAACTCCCAATTACGAAAATTATCTTTAAAACGCCTTATACGTTTAATGTCTACTTCCTCCAGTTCTTTAGGTTGTGTATAAGCTTTAATCGCATCAATAAAGTCCTGTTTGACGTATCTGTCTTTGTTTGCATAAGGAATATTATATTTTTGTACCGTTTTCAACAGCTGCCGATATGACTGACGCGGGAGATATCTAAATTGTTTTTGATCCTCTCTGATAGCTTTTATTAGCTCTGATCGTGTATGATATTTGCGCCTAGGTGACGGTAATGGGATCTTATACCGTTTAATAAAATCTTCCAAAAACACCTTCTTAAATCGAATAAAGTTCGTTAATATAGGTCGATGTTGTTGATAGCTCATGTCTCTTTTTATATATAGATTTATAAAATTTTTATCAATTTTATTCAACATGTTTTTTTTTTTATACTACTATTTTATATATAGACCATTTACTTAAGGCGGTTGTAAACATAGCGTGTTTTGCTTTGAACAGAGCCATGCTTTAAGTAGAGGTCCAGAGTTCAGGTCGGGCAAGTCGAGACTTGTTCGCAAGGGGAAATCCCTTTTTTTGTTTGTGCAGGCCGGTGCCAGTCACGAGTTGTTTAGTCAGCCGGGGTCAAAAGGTGAGCGAGCGTAGCGTGTGATGGGTAAAAGAGATTTTGGCTCAGAATGTATATATTCGCCCGGTATTTTTAGAGCCAGATTTTTTGGGTCGATGAGGTACCGGGGAAATCTGGAATTCCAGATTTTTAGGGGATTCCCCCGATTTTTTGAGTCGATGTACTACCCAGGGGTTTTTGCTAAAAACGGCGAAAAGGGCGTGTGATCCAGAACTGTCAGTTCTCTACTACTGGTTCTAACCTGAATCATTGCTGCGATTGGTCAGAACATTGTTAGACGGGGCATAATGATCGGTGTGCATTTATGTGCATTTGTGTTCAGTGCTCAAGCTTCAAAAATTCGACAAACCACATTCTGTGGAGTTGTCAACAATAACTTTGAACCTGTAGTGCTGTGTTCCTTCTCTGGTGCTCAAAAAATTATCCGCTGGGCATTTTGGGTCTTTAGGTCTTGGAAGATGAATTAACCCGCGCTCAATCATTTGTAGACCATAATTCACTGTAAACATGGGGCCCGGATGTCACGCTGAGTACACTGTGCTTGATGTCTGGACTTGCTAAGCCAAAACAGATTTCCAGCCTCAAATGTATGATACGTGTATACGGTGCTTGTGACTGTTCCCAAAGTGATGTGTCCAGCGCATCGAAAACTTTGCTCTTTATTTTATTTGAGCGGCTTAGCTGGTCTGTGAACATAACTCAAGCAGCGGTTTAAAGTCGTCATTCAGCATTCTGATGGTATTAGATTGCGTAAGCTCAACCATAATTGACATCCGTGGATGCCTATCACTCAACGGTAGGTCAATATTAACCGCTTAAATCGTCTTTTAAGCAATTTGACATTGGCAATAGTAGGCCAACCATGTCCTAATTAAAGTCTAAAAGGGTTGTAGGGTTTAGTTACTCGAACAAGGCCAAACAGGAGCAAAATGGAAGGATGACACAATTGAACATCGAGACCTCTTTGGGGCATTCTTTATTCTCCTGGAAACAGCACGCTATTATGAGGGATTTATTACGGATGATTACGTTGATACTCGGTGAACATTGAGAACTACATACATGTATTATAATTATACTTGCACTTGTGAAGAAATTGTTACAACATTCAGTTTCAATCTAATTTTTTTCTGAATTTTCTCATACCCCATTTATGTGTAGGACCATACCCAAGACCCCGAGTTTGTCTGGAATATTAGACTAAGTCCAAAATTGGTTGACTAAAGGACTTAGAGCCAGTGCCTTTTTTCTTCACCCTGAGCATGCATCTCAAAAAACCTGCAGCCAGGTCTGTGGTATCTACCGCATCTCTGAAAGCCAACTGTGTCCAGCTGATGTGATTGAGAAAAAAACCATCAAACACAAACACAACAAATCTTTCTCGGATACTTGTAGATTGTAGAATGTAATGCAAATGTTACCGAGCAGATCCATTTAGAAATAGGGATGGGAGAAGCAGCTGGTCCCAATGTACAAATTTTGATTAGGTTGTACATGTATCAAGCGTATTAATAAAAAACGACAGTCAACAGCAGAGTTGCTGACTTGAGTCATGTGACTTGAACTCGAGTCGCTATTTTTGTGACTTGTGACTCTACTTGTAAATACCCGCTTTGACTTGTATTATTGACTTGGACTTGCCCCGTGACCAAATGACGTGTGACTTGACTTGTGACTGGACCTAGTGACCTGACTTGGACTTGCATATAATGACTTGTGACTTGACTTGCACTTGCAAAAAAATGACTTGCTGCCACCTGTGGTCGACTCGGATGATAACTCTGAAAGTTAAAATAATATAAATAACCAGCAAGTTACATGAAATTTTGTTTCCTTCTTATAGGTTTGAAGTTAATTGTGGTACAACGATTCGCTTACTGTAATGTGGTCTACATTACCTAATTTACCAGGAATGGTCCATGTATTCATGAAAAGAATATTTACAAGTATAAAAGTATGCATTATGTACAAAATAATATTTTACCATTGATAATACATTTATGGTTCTCATGTAAGAGGTATTCGTCTGTTTCTTTTGAGTTAATTTGTGTTTGTAATCGCACAAAACTCAAGGAAATGGAGCGGCCTTAAGAAAACAGCTCAGAAAGTCATGTGTCTGAAGTTACCCACTCTTGAAAGTCCGTACAGTGAGAACAACTAACCGAGATAAATGTTTGAAGGTTTCATTTTCCCTTAGTTTAAATTCTAGTTGTAATAGAACAGGATTCTGCTTGGGTGTTCCCCGCAACATTAAAGCTCACTATAGTCAATTGTACAAGATTCAATTCACCTCATGTGTGAAACAGAGTTCCAATTATGGATAATAAATTTCTAAGTTTCTGAACAAACAATCATCTATTGTGAGATAATTGTTCAAGTTCATACAAGTAAATAATTACGTGTAACGTGACTCGCCGACTGAACAAAGCAAAGGAGCCAGCGTCAGGTGAGCGTAGGGCGAAATCTCAACCTGGTTACACAAATGTCTGTTTGGTGGCTGTTGTCATCGGGCTCACAAGTTTAACAGTTTAGGTTTTGTATTACAAACTCGTTCCGGAAAAGTTATTACACTAGTTCTCAAATTGAAAACCTTATATATGTCATATTGTGTTCATTGGTCATACGTGTCTTATTCACATAAGGATTCATTTGGTATCATAAAATGGTGACACAACGATTTTCATTTCCAACGACCGCGACTTTAATATTCTTGACAACATCTTTTCGATCTACAGTAAAGGTTCAGGTTCCAAAATCAACTTCCAGAAATCTAATGGACTTTGGTTAGGCGAGTGGAGAAGTCGGCAAGACAAACCTGGTGGTTTTAACTGGGTTAACGATCATCTCAAAATCCTGGGCATCTATTTTGGCAATGATGACAACACTGACAGAAACTGGAGTGTTAGAGTTGGGAAAATGAGTGCCGTTTTGAACAAATGGAGAATCAGAAATTTGACCATGAAAGGTCGAGCTATTGTAATTAATAGTTTTGTCGGCGCTAGTTTGTCCTACTATGGTGGAGTTCTTCATTGTCCTAATGAATATACGCAGCAGATGGAAAGGGTTATGTGGTCCTTTCTTTGGGAAGGGAAAATTGACAAAATCAGTCGCAAGACTATTTGTAGCCCGGTTAGTAAAGGAGGTTTGGGTGTAGTGGACATAAGATCCAAAATTGTGTCACTTAAAATCAACGTTTTGAAAAGATTCCACACAAGTACTGGAAAGTGGAAACATTTCTTTGAGTATTCTTTGTTCAGTATGAGCCGTGACAACAATCTTGGTTGGTTTATTTTTTGTAACCCCAAAACGATTGTCAACAGCAATCATATGTTCTGTAGAGATTTAGTTCGAGATTTTTACCGAACAGTAATCATTGCCAGCAACACATTTTCCTGTGTAAATGAAACCGAGAATCTCCCTCTCTGGAATAACAACGTCATTACAGTCAATTCGGATATGGTTATGGACAGTAAGTTGCTCAAACAACAAGGGATTTTTTATCTGCATCAAGTTTTGGAGAATGGTCAATTCGTTTCCTTCAGAAAGTTATCGAATCGATGCAAAATATTGCCCATTAATGCGGGCCGCATCGTAGCCAGACTCAGAAACCGTGTGAATGCTGATTTTGTAGGTGAAACAAGAGAGGGGCCTGCTAACCATTTCTTAAACAGCATCGTCCTTTTGGACAAGAGTGGAAAGGAATTACATGTAACCGATTTTTGCGTGAAAATGGTTTATGACAGCATAATTTGCAAAAATGTCACTGACCCGTATGTTCGGGTTTTGTGGGAAAAATTGTTCAAAGCTGATTCTCTTGAATGGAGCAAGATTTGGACCAATGGAAGATGTCCTCTTCTCGATGCAGATGACAAAGAAGTATGGTACAAGCTCAAACATAGAATCCTTCCTACCAAGGAAAAGTTAAAGAGTTACGGTTTAATTGACAATGATATCTGTTTACTCTGCGAAAAGGAAAGAGAAGATTTGGAGCATTTGTTTATAAAATGTAAATACGTTTCTGAAGCATGGTTTTTTGTAGAAAATATTATCTGTAAGTACACCAAAGATGTTAGTTTTTGTCTTTCTGATACGAAACGAATTTTGGGATCGAAGGTTCAAAACCATTTATGTTTATTTCTGATAGGACGTCTCCATCGAATTATATGGCAAGTGAGATGTAATACTGTTTGTCGCAAAAATGACACCCGTGATATTCTAACTGTGTATAAGTTTAACCTGAGGAATTTTATTCGTTTGGAAAAACACAGATTAGACAACGATGTCTTCCTTTCCATTTATGCTAAAAATTCAGTTCTTTGCAAACTTCAGAATGATGATCTTGTTTTCTGCTTCTAAGCACGTCTTAACGTATCGATGCCACCTTTCTTGGAGAAATACCAATCTGGCAATAAGATGCCTGCCTTTCACAAGTTTTCCTTTTTTATATGTGTAAATAACTAGGTTCATGTTTAGTTCTTTAAATGTTACAAGTTTTGTTTTTTTTGTTTTGTAACATGTTCCTTTTGTAAATTGTGTGTGATTTTGAAATAAATGGAGCTGTATAGCTCCACTGTCACGGAAAAAAAAATGGTGAAAAGGTATTCTTTACAAAATAGACTAAAATTATAATAAAATCGATGTGCATCTTGTAACTCAATTTTAAAATCGTCGATCAAATGTAGTGCATTGTGTATAATGTTCGAGAGGGGTACCCTTTGACACCGTATGAATGCAGTTGCATGTTCAGCCCTTGAATGACGGTGGAGACGGGGGAGCAACTGGTACTTTGCCAAAAAGGACGGTCAAATTTTTTCAACCCACAGACGAAACCCGAACTCACCCCCCCCCAAAAAAAAGGGTAAACAGTTCCCATGTTAGCGATATCAATTTCTCAACCGTATCCAGATGATTTGATCACCAACTTGAGAAGACCCTGAAACCCTTGCATATTCCAAGGTGTTTTCACACAAAATTGGTGATTTTTTATTACCTTTCATCACTCGAGACTTATTTGGAAGCCACTAAGATGGAATTAGCCCACGTCAGACTGAGAAACACTCAACCAAACATGTCCAAAGCTGAACTTGCGGCTATTCGCAAACTCAAAGACAACCCATCTGTTGTCATCAAACCCTACGACAAAGGCCGAGGCATTTGTATCATGAGCCGAGAAAAGACTATTTGAACGTTGGTTTCAAACATCTCAGCTCCCACCACTACGAAAAAGTGGACAGAGATATGAGTCAGGAAACCGCCCTCAAAGTTCAACAAGGCCTCATCGACATGTTGAAAAACAAATGCATTGACAAACACACGTTTGCCAATCTTGACCCACTTGAGCAACACAGCAGCTGCCCTACCATGTATTTTCTTCCGAAAATACATAAAAACCCCCACCGGGTGAACCCTTTGTCGGCAGACCAATCATCAGTGGTTGCACAAGTCCAACGGCCAATTAAGATCTCTGAGTATGTGGACTATTTCCTCCTTCCTATAGTATCCGCCCAATCCACATATGTCCGTGACACAACGGACACATTGCGGAAACTACAAAAGGAAACTTTTCCCCAAAACTCAATCCTGGCAAGCATCGATGTTGTCTCTATGTACACCAACATTCACCAGGTGCAAGCCATTGAATCGCTATGCAAAGCCTACAACAAACTGCGGCTACGTCATAACCAACCCCCCATCCAACTACATCCGCACTCTCCAAGAACTTGTTCTAGGCTGCAACTACGGTCAGTTTGGAGGTAAATTCTTCCGACAGAAAATTGGATGTGCAATGGGATCAGTAGCAAGACCGGAAATTTGCGACATAGTTTTACATGAATTTGAATTGGAAATCTCAGCCCCCATGGACTAAATCCTATTCTGGGCTTAATTCAGAGACGACACTCTCATCGTCTACAGTGGCCAACTCGATTCCTTTACCCAATTCGTTCACCACATGAATCAACTGCACCCTACCCTCAAATTCACTTTTGAGGCATCTGAAACTTCGATCCATTACTTATCTGGACCGTACAAATTTCAAAGGTCCGCGTTTCCTCTCAAACGGTACCCGGGATACGAAAGTATTTACGAAACCAACAGAAACGTTCCAATACCTGGACAGGACTTCATCCCATCCACAACACGTATTCCACGGCTTTATCAAAGGAGAAATCCTGGGATATGCCGGAAATACAAATAATGGGAATGATTACCACAAAACACAAAGTTTCGCAGAAAAACTATTGAAACGAGGCTATAATAAAGCCGAGATTCAAAGATCGATGCATTCCATTGATTTCCGGCAACGGGAATCTATGATTCACAATGAACGAAAAGTGAAAAACAAAAAACAACTCCTACTCGTCTTCACCACTATGCACAATCCTCATGAGAAACACAAAGACATCAAAAGAGCTCTTCTTAAACACTGGCACCTCATCTCTGGCAACCCAACATTAAAGGAAGTTTCCCCCAAACCTCCTTTAGTTGCCTAACAAGGTAGCCAAAAATATCAAGAAGAGCATTGTCAGAGCCAAACTCAGCCACACGGAGGACGATCAGTCTGCCATACCAGAGGAATCTGATTACGCTCTAGATATTCTCATTTCACTTTTGAATGAACAAACCCACTCACACTAATTGTGCACAAATATCATGATCAGAGGAACGGTAATCACTTTTCCGTCAAGTGAGTGCCGGCCATTTCACTCACAAACCATACCTGTACACCCCGATTCATATTTGAATCAAGCGGCTGAGTCGTCCCCGAAGGGACGAAAATGCATTCCCGCTACTTTCTCAGGCACAACCCAACCCACAGCTTGGGTAAACATGGTTTTGGTCTACACAAGTTTAATTCTTATTATTTCTACCTACCCAAGGCTCCATTTTAGTCTTCAAGTAGAAATCAATCACACAATGACACACCCTCGAATAAACGTGTTTTTTTCGAAAGCACCCAAAGTTTATTCGTTTGGATTCAATCTATAAGAGCGAGCGTCTGTGAATGGGATAGAGCCATCACTTGTTATCCATCTCTTATCCATACTTTTGTATCTTTCCGTCAACTCTCTCTTCCCAGTCTTTTATTTGTCCATTTCTCAGCGTGGGTAAATCCCCTCGCCTACGGCGACGCCCATTGGGGTTAAGTCCCTGTTGTATACAGGTGTCACAAGAGGGGGTAAAACCTTGGTACATGTATAATGAATATTCAGTATATTTCAGGACCCACCTTCCTATGTATAGTAACACGGGTAGTATGTAAATATTTTGACTAATACGACCAAATACGGTTGACGCGGGAAAAATTTGAAAACGTGTGGAATTTCAACATTTGCATGCCGTTTAGATTAATTAGCATGATCTCTGCGGGGTTAAAACCTGAAGCATTGGAGAGGCAGCAGACAGATCTCGACATAGGAAGACTCCTGATCGGTCATCGCGCGAAAGCACATTTTGATTTCGTAAATTATGAGATAATTTGGGAAACAGAAACAGTTTGTGGCGATAGCCCAAATCGTATATTTTCATCATTGGAAAGCGTTAGCTTAACTTAAGTGCTAAAGAAGTGAAATCCACCTCTTGGAAAGCTAAATCCACGGTTGAGAAGTTAGTCTACGGAAACCGATCGTTGTTTCACGCCAGGGAGTCAGACTTTACGACCCTCGCTCGTCTTAAAACTGACTCCCTTTAGTTTCAATTTGAGGGAGAGGCTACCCCGAAGAGAACCATAGCGTCGCAGGAACGGAGGACCGAGAAAGAGGGACTTGCGACCACACTACCTTATCAAGTCGGTGGAGATCCCAACAGCGCTCAGCCAGTGGAGAGACGGCACGCTGGAAGGCATGCATGAGTACTCATGGGGGGGGGGTAGTAATATAATGAATTTGTATTTGTAATGTTGTGATTAATGTATTTTAGTTTGGTGTAAACTCTTGAAAACCAAACTCAAAAGTTCTGTCAAGGATATTGTGAAGAATTGTAAGTAATAATAAATTTCTTTTTACTTTTTTGTTGTATAGATTGCTACCAGTTTCTGAAAGTTTCTTTTTTGTGTGGCTTTGTTTTCAGCTAGTGGATATAAAAAAGTGACCAATCTATATACTTTGGACCAGGTTTGTGACAACAGGCTGCAAGGGTGCGAACTTGATCGCTCTTAGGAGCTAAGGAATAAGGGTGCACCGACGTATATATAAGCCAGAAATCTGTTTGCTGGTCTCATTAATAGTACATGTATTCCATATATTAGGCGAAGTAAAAAAAATGTTTGTCGTCCGGATTTTTGAACAAAAAAAGAAGGAAGTGGGGCTTGCCATTTTTTATTTTTTATTCTTTTCAAGATGGCCGCCAGTTTAAAATTTTTTTGCAACCTATTCGTGTTTCCACTGTTCAAAAACATGTTAAAATGAAAGACAAGTCGGACAAAAGAACTGAACATATTTACAGTGTCGTTTAGTGTTGTATTGGTTTACAATGAACAGGTTTAGATGCATTTGCAATAACCGCCAAAATTCGAGATTTATTTTTGATGAGTTTTACAGATAAAATCAAGCACCAAATGTCAACTCTCAAAACCTATAAATGTACACGCAAAGCTATAAATAAAAACGTGTTTGTGTTTTTCCATAAACATATGAAGCTTGATTAAAAATATTTGAGGCGGTTTTTTTCTTTACATTTTGTCGGTTTACTTTGCAAGTCTATATTTTTTCTACTACAAAAACCTAACCTTTTGGACTTGTGACATACAATGTATCCATCGCCGTTTAACAAAAGTTTGTTGACTTGCGCTTTGATGAAACGAAACAAAAGATTAAGGCTTATGGTGAGCATGTATGCATGAATGACAGAAAACATCGGCCGCGCTAGACTGTTCCCCCCCTCCCCTACAATTTTCTAAGTCTGAAAGCATCGATGAAAATCGGATCAGGAACTAGACTACGACCGAGCGTGCGAATTCTTTAACTGGTCCTTGCGTACAAGTTATATTCCAACAGTTTTTGAATTTTCTAATACATGTATTGTGCCCATACCCAAAAGAATTTTACTTCGTCACTTAATGATTATCATCCTGTCGCAATTACTTCAGTTATTATGAAATGTTTTGATCGTTTAGTTCTCAATTTTATGAAATCTGTTTTGCCAAATTCGATGGACCCACAACAGTTTGCTTACCAGTCTAATAGGTCATGTGATGAGGCCGTGTCACTTTACACTTTACAATGTTTTTCGTCATCTTGATATTAGTGAACTGTCTTATGTTCGATTAGTATTTATTAATTTTAGTTATGCTTTTAACACCATTCTACCTCATAAGTTGCTCAGTAAAGTAGTAAATTTGAATATTTTGCTTCGTGCCCTGTGCCACTGGATATTTGACTTTTTGACGGCTAGGCCTCAGCGAGTAAGAATTGGTAATAATTTTTCTGTAACGAGATTATTGAATACTGGAGCCCCACAGGGTTGTGTCTTGAGTCCATTGTTATATTCACTGATGACGCATGACTGCATTTCACTTGGTAATAATGTAGTAAATAAGTTTGCTGATGACACGACTATTGTGGGCCTGATTCGACGCAGTGACGAAAGTGAATATCGCCTTCAGGTTGGGGAGTTCGTGGGGTGGTGCTCAGAGAACAACCTCGAGTTGAACGTTGTTAAAACCTTCGATTTCTCCTGTGTTTATTGACTCTTTAGAAGTTGAAAGAGTCATTTTTGTTAAGTTCCTGGGCATTCACCTCGCGAGCAACCTGACATGGTTGGCACAAGTTAACCACTGCGTGAAAAAGGCCCAGCAGCGGCTCTTCTTCCTACGTCGGTTGAAGAGCTTTGGCTTTGGACAGCGTGAGCTGGTTAATTTTTACCGGTCGGTGGCGGAGAGCGTTCTTATGCACTCCGTCACGGTCTGGTATAGTGGAACCACGGTGGCCCAGCGGACACTCTTACAGAGGGTTGTGAAGACGGCGTCTAAGATTGGTTAGTTGCCTGGTCAGGCTGCGCTGGTGCAGGAACGCCTCGCCACACCTCTTGCACTTGAACGTCTCTCCTTTTGGAGCCTTGTCGTCCACTGCGCCTTTCCCAATCATCAACCTGCAACATGTAGGGGTTTTGTTCAACAATTATATCCCAGGATAATTTCTTATTTCTATATACGTGTGGTGCCCCCCCCCACCGAGGTTCCTCCTGTCCCTGCAACTACAGGTACCGCTGCGGTTTCCTGCGGTGCCTGTTGGGGTTTCGCCTTAACGCTTGGGTGGGGTTCGCGGCTGCTTGCGCTGGCACGTTTCTGGACCGCTTCGCAGCTACCCCTGGTAAGCCCCGCCCCGTAGCCCGTACCTCACATCTGTGTTCCCTGTTGACTCCTCCTCGGGTGCCACTGTTTCTCCGGTTTCGAGTCAACTCGGACCCATACCAACTCGGACCCATGCCAACTAGGACCCAATACTAACTCGGACCCACGACCATCTCGGACTCACCTGAGTCAACTCGGACCCAACCCCAGGAGCGTGATAAACTTGTTGAAAATTTTTACTTTGTCCACTTTACATTTTAGCATTTGGTAAATGACACTTTTGCACTGCTTGCTGCCGAGATTTAACGTCCTCTCTACACGTTATGCAGGAAAGCAGTGGCACAGGCTTCCCAGAATTTCTCCGTTTTCGAGTTTGAACAGGCATGGCGGTTAAAAACCGTACGTGGACTAGAATTGATATTAGTGATGTCTTGGAACAAGTGATAAGTAACCGACGAGCGTCGTATTTTTATGGAGGCAGCTTCCGAGGTACCGGCGTGATTAACCACAAAGACTGATTTTGGACAACCAATGGGAGCAGCTTTTGGAGTGTGATTGACAGTACGAAATCATTTACGCCCTTTCTCCGAAGTTTTTTTGGCACTCCAGATCACCAGCAGAAATCGAATGAACTTTCACCAAACAGCTCTCAAAGTTTTGTTGCAATAAAAAACCACAGATAGGCCTTTTAATGTACATAAGAGATGCTGCATACGTACAACAGATACTGCAGATATACATCAATGTCACGAACATTGACCTTTTATAGTGTCTAATGGTGTTATCCCCCACCTCACTTTTCAATTTTTTTTTGCCTGGCAAGTCTTGCACCTCCACCTTGCCCCATTCCCTCCCCCAATACTGGCAAGATTTAGGCAGATGGAGGAATTCATCGATATCCAAGCAGGCCTTAACTGACTGTAAAAATAACGCAAATAGGTTGGTAATTTCGAACAACACAAATCAAATCATTTTAAAATAAAAATGTGGAATATTTCCTATTGGCTTAAACTTGGAGACGGTTTTGAAGCGTCTTATGTCTGCTCGCGAGCTCATTATTAATATTTTTGTGATCCCACGGTTTCTTATTTTCTACAATAAAACGTGCCATAATCACGAGGAGTCATAGAATTATTTATATATATCCCAAATTTGGGATTGCGGTTCAGAGTATTTCTTTCACAAAAAGCCCCACAATGCGGGCCTATTTTGGATAGAGGCAGGCGGCTACATTCATATGAGCGCGTAGTTTTACTACTATTAGGGGGTATCTTCGGGAAAAGGCAAATAAAAAAGTTCATAAAATTGAAACGAAAAGTGATCAATCTGGCCATAATCTTGAATAACAAGCGGAAAAACAATTATCTTGAATTTCCAGAGAAAAAAATGAAGGCCAACCTCTTCACGAGGTTCAAGGGTCGGCGCTATTTCGGCCTACGGGCGCGTATTTGGTGTAAAGCAACCATAAGACTCAGTGGGTCCGAGTTGACTCGAGGTGGACCCGAAATAGCGTGGGTCCGAATTGACGTGGGTCCGAGTTGGTTGTGGGTCCGAGATGGTCGTTGGTCCGATCGAGTTAGTATTGGGTCCGAGTTGGCATGGGTCCGAGTTGGAATGGGTCCGAGTTGGTTTGGGTCCTAGTTGACCTGATCCCGTTTCTCCTATCGGTTGACGCAACAGCGCCGTCTTTATCAGGCTCATCAGCCGCACCTCAGGCTAGCTCGGGCCCAATGGCAATAGATTCTTCCCTTCGTGCTGTTTGTTTTGGTTTTCGTGGTGCTACGGGTGTTTCCTTCGCTCGCCATTACTCAGTCGTATTAAGCTGATCAAAATGAACAACTTTCTTCTTTCCCCTGGGATTGCGTTGTATCCAACAGGTGACGTTGGACAACTTGTCGACAATCATGTATGGCCCGTCCTAGCGTCTTTAAAGTTTCGGAGACAAGCCTTTAAGCCCGAATGCTCTTTTATCGATATATTAATTTGTTTGTTGCCATTTGTCAAATGAGGGCGCTGTTCAGTAGACACACTATCTAAAAATTTCAGCTTACACTTCATGAGTCGCCATGTAATTTGGTTTCAGTGCACACGTCATCCCAAAGTCGTAAGTGGGATTCATTCAATGCATTATTTAAATTTACTTTATTGGCTCTAATGGCTTTCTATGGGTATTTAGGGATAGGTTTAAGTATTCCATGGGGTAGAAAAATACAACAAAAGCAGAGACAATTTACAAGGTTGTGTCTTTATTAAGCACGTCAAGGTATAGGGTTTATTGCATATAATCGGGCGTCATGCACATGTACAACTGCACACAAGGTTATTATCATCAAAACTGTTAATTGTTTGTTATTCTGTGATTAGTCATGATTGCTTAAATTTAATTAAACAAATTGCTGTTGTTGATTCATGTTGTTAATTTGTAACTGTTAAAGGCAAAACTCTGTAAATTCAATTTGTGTATTTTTGTGGACAGATGAAACCGTGTTCAGCGTGTTAAGTATATCCGTAATCACCAGCTCACAATTCAAGTTCATTGTGTGGACATCTGTCATCTGTCAAAAGGGTTTAATGGCTGGGACCTACGAAGACACCGACAATATGAGTGTAGCCAGTGATGGTGATCACAGCATCAAGCACCGTGATGGTGGCTCACCAGCATGTGAAAATGGTGATGGGCAAGGAGAGCTTGTACACCAATAGGACTCTGCCAGTCAAATATCGTCGAGTGCAAGCACGACAAAGTCGTCACTTAGTAGAACCAGGAAGAGGCTTATCGCCAAAATGGCAGCACTTGAGGCCGAAGTGGTAAGTTTACGAGAGATACAAGCCATAGAACTGGAAGAGCTGAAACGCCGACAAAAAAGGCGGAGCTCACTATCAAGGCCAAGATGGACATGACAAGGCTGAAGAAACAGTTCATGCCATTGATAATGACCAAGTTTACATGACACCCCCAAATTTGACACCAGCATTGAACGACATGCAGTTGCAAGAGTCACGTGAGGACAGTATGCCTGAAGCAGGGCATGAACAGACACATCAAAAGGAATATGTTGTCCGTGGACAAACCCAAGGCAACCGTGAAGGATGAAGGCACCCTGCAGGACCGAGCATCACTGCTGGAATTGGTGCAAAAGGGACAACAGCAGCAACGCCTGTTAGCGACGATACAATTTCAGAAAGCAGAGCCGTTGGCTTCGATGGCAACCTACTACAGTATTGGACTTTCATGCGTGCATTCGAGAACAGTGCTGGTAATTTTGTTGTTGATGACTGTGCTAAGCTGGTCAGACTGCTGCAGTACTGTATTGGCAAGGCAAGGAAGGTCATAGGGTGTTGCGCCATAATGCCGCCAGATATAGAGTACCGTAAAGCCATGGCTCTGCTAAAGGAGTGATTTGGCAGTGATCATGTCATTGCTAAGGAATGGGTAAATAAAGTAACCATGGGTGTAAGTTTAGCTTTCCATGATAAAGTAGGGTTGAGAGAATTTGCTGATGACCTCAAGGTTTGCAAAGAAACACTGGAAGCTATGGGGTATATCCAAGAATAGGGACCCAAGGTGTTATGGTAAAACTTACAGAGAAACTACCCAGTTATCTATGTAACCGATGGATAAAACTTGTAAGGGGACTTAGGAAAAGTGACAAGTTGCCTAAGATTGTTGATTTGGTAGAGTTTGTAGAAGATGCAGCCCTAGAGGCCAATGATCCTGTATACGGCAGTTTACATTTAAGTAAGCCACACAAACCAGAGTTGAGAATTAAAGTAACACGACCAGACAAGAGTAACTATGCTTTTCACCAATGCCAAATGAAATAAACATGTGTAATGTGTAATGTGTAAGTGTAACCATACGCTGTTTGGTTGTTTGGAATTCAAAGGTAAAATCCCAGAAGAGCGGTTTAACTTCACCAAAACTGAAAGGTTGTGTTACAATTGTTTAATTGTAATATAGGTTGTTCTGTTGCAGGATGTGGCAAAAGACACACAAAGTTCTTGCATCAGTTGAAGCAGACTCCGTCACCTAGCACCGAAGATGTCACCGCAGCTAGGCCAGAGGCAACATTGCAAAGTAGCTTCACTGAGACGGACCTAAGTTGGCATAACTTGCGTCACAGGGGTCGGGGTGTACAGAGTAGTCCAACCTATTGTTGCAGTGAAGGTCAGTGCCTTAGAAGGCAGTTCTAGCTTCGACACTTATGCTCTACTTGACAATGGACCAACTAGCACTGAAGAGCTTGCAAGTCAGCTAAACATTGATGGGAAAAGACAGTCTTTGACTCTTATAACAATTGCAAAGACAAAGAAAAAGATCAAAACAACTGTCATCAGTTTGGTGGTGAGGAGTTTCGACAGACAGGCAGCAGTTAACCTGGAGAAAGTCTACACACGACAAGCATTCCCAATTAATGACGTCAACATAGCCGAGTCAGAAGATGTCAAGAAGTGGCCACATGCAGGAGGCATCAACACTCCCCAAGTTGAGAAGGGTAAGGTACAACTGCTGATTGGTCAAGACTCGCCAGAAGCTCTCATGCCATTGGAAGTGAGAAGTGGTGAATCAAATGCACCATACGCTACCAGAACACAACTTGGATGGTCCTTAAATGGGTCATAAGCGATGACCAGAAAATCTGTAGTCACCTTAAGCTATGTAGCAGTCCATGACACACTTGAGTAACAGCTTCAGAGGCTCTGGAGATTGGATGCTGCCGAGTCACTCTATGATGATGACAAGGGCATGTCAATCCAAGACTAGAGAGTGATAGCATTGTGGGAGAAGACTCTTTGCCCGAAGGGTGGACATTATGAACTGCCAATATCTTTCAAGAACGACCAACCAAGGCTTGTCGACAATCGAATTGTCGCGGAGCAACGCTTGACTGCATTGGGCAGACGTCTGGAGAAGGATCATCAGTTGAAGTCACCGCACACCAGATACGACCACATGGTATCTACCACATCATCCGGTGCTTGATTCGGGTAAACAAGGGAACATGCGCATAGTCTTCGACTGTGCTGCTATTAAAGCACAGTGGTCAATCCTTGAACACGCAGACAATCAGCAGGCCAGATCTGATGAACAAGTTACTGGGCGTACTCCTGCGCTTCCGACAAGAGCAAGTGGTTGTAATGGTAGACATTCCCGCCATGTTCCACCAGGTCAGAGTGTCACCGGAATGAAAAGATGTCTTGCGTTATTTTTGGTGGCCCGACGGTGATACCTCACGTGAACTGCCTGTGCACAGGATGACTACGCACCCTTTCGATGGGATATGGAGTCCCAGTTGCTGTTCCCTTGCTTTACGGCATACAGCAGAAGACAACCGCCAAAACTTCCATCCGGACACAATAGTTGCATCATGCGTAATTTTTACGTAGATAATTGCTTAGTTTTACTGGCGACTGATGATGAGGCTATCCAGGTTTCTTGAGAGTTACGAGAACTTCTGTCCCGACGCAGTTTTCAGCTAACAATGTGGTTGAGCAACAGGCCTCGAGTCCTTCAGTCAATTCCTCGAGAAGGGAGAGCTGTTGGCGTCAGAGAGCCAGAGCTGAATTATGAAGCGTTACCAACAGAGAGGGCCTTGAGGATGCAGTGGGACGTCCAGACAGATTGTTTTGGGTATCGAGTAAGTCCAAAGGAGAAACCGTTGACAAGGAGAGGGTTGCTGAGTATTATATCCTCCATTTATGACCCGCATGGGTCTGCTAGTCTCTTCACTCTGTTAGCCAAGAAGATTGTTCAAGATTTAAGCTGGAAGAAGCTGCCTTGGGACAAAGCACTGCCGTCACAACGCAGAGACGACTGGCAACTTTGGAAACAGGACTTGAACAAACTCGATCAACTGCAGACAAACCAATGCGTCAAGCCCTCCGAGTTCAAAGACGGCATTAGATATCAGTTACATCATCTTTCTGATGCATCCAAGGCAGCCTATGGGGCTGCAACTTACCTTCGCATGGGGAACTCTGTAGGACACAGTCGCTCATGTCTGCTGTTGTCAAAGTCACGTCTGGCACCCCTAAAAAGGGTTACTATACCAAGGCTCGAGCCGATAGCTGCGACACTCTCAGTGAGGCTGGATGCAATGATCAGGAAAGAGTTTGACTTACCTATGGAGGAGTCAGTCCTCTGGACCAATAACACTCTTGTGCTTCGATACATCAATAATGAAGAAAAGCGTTTCCATACCTTTGTGGCGAACAGAGTAGCAGTCATACGGAACCTGTCAAGTCCTAATCAGTGGCACCACGTGGAAACCTGAATGAATCCGGCAGATGTTATCACAAGAGGACAAACCGCTGATGAGCTGCTGGCCAAACAGAATTGGTTGATTGGTCCTGAATTCTTGAGCCAAGACAACTGCATGTGGCCACGTACACCTATCTCAACAACTCTAGATGATAAAGGTCCAGAAGTAAAACATGAGAAAAAGATTGTCACCATATATGCCACCAAGCATGCAGATTCAGTTAACCCGACTGACAGATTGCTAGCTAGGCACTCATCGTAGAATGAGCTAAAACAAAGTGTTGAATGGATCCTACGAGCAGTTGGTTGTCTGTTTAGGAAGATCAAGAACTGGCCAGGATCAAGAACCGGATTTTGGAAGTGACTTAGCATCACAATGTGTCAGTACTACACGCATCATCATAGATCCCTGAAATTGTGGAAACAAATTTTCTTTGCAGTTCTTGAAATCTGTTTGGTTAATGCTACCATTGTGTACAACAGCACCCCCACGAGGCGTCCGCTCACTAGCTTGGATTTTCGGGTCCAGGTTATCGATTAACTATTGCCCGCCTGCAAAATGAGCAACTCAACACCACATGCCCCTGAAACTACACTCCTTTCAAGTGGACATTATCCCAGAAGAAGTAGGTAAGGCCAAAAATGAAACTGTGTTGTTTGTAGTCCGAGACTCTCAGAGGGTTTGTACATGGGGTGTACATGTAGGTAAAATGAACTTAATGTATGGAACTCTTTCCCAATAACTTAAGTTATTTTTACCAAAATAACTTAAGTAATATTCTCCTTATTGGATATCATTACTTTTAGTCAATGGGTTGTAATTGCAAGAGTGGCCTTTCATGATCTCGACTGGTGGGGGCGCTGTACACTAACAGTGGCGTAATTGTGCCTGGTAAACAATGGGAACTTGGATTTAAGATAGTCTGGTAAAGAACCCTTAGATGGGGTTAAATGGTGCAGTTGAGACGGAATGAAAGGAATGGAATCAGTGTGACCATATGACTCACTGACTGAACGAAGAAAAGGAACCAGCGTCAGATGAGATAGGGCAAACCTTGACCTGGTTACATAAAGTAGGTCTTGCAGTTCAGGGTCTAGCGGCGATGTTTCATTGAACAAGTATTCCTCACGGCAGTCATCAATGGTAACAGGGCGCACGTCAACCTGAACGCGTGTCCCCGAAACAGTGCTGCCATTCGATCATCCATTCATGATTCCCCGTTTACGACTGGGAATATTTTGATTCTTGGTGGGCCTGATGGTATATTCCAAATAGTCGTGTTCGTCACTTCCAAATTGCATCGTGTATTTGGGGCGTAATCCTTGAATATATCAAGCCTCGGGTTTCATGGCTTCTGATAAGCGCCACAGAACGAAAGAAGACAACTGGGAAGGACAACTAACGTTGGGCAGGATAGCTCAGTTGATAGATAATGTGGTTCTGGAGGAAGCAAGTTCGAGTTTTGCTCCTGGCAGCTTCTTAGTTCATCTTTAGATTTAAAGATCAACCAGGTTGAAATTCGAAGTGTGAAAAGGTAGCGACATGATTAACGGGGTGATCAGATTGCTGTTGGGTATCAATGCTTGTAAAAGGCAGAGACATAACCTAAAAATACGTACGTTCTCAAAATCTAGTGAGCTTTATTATAAGCACACAGGCGCAAATTGTGGTGATGTTAAAATTAATGATGGTGTCTTTGTCTTGTGTCCTAAAAGAGCAAATATTACGGAGGAAAATATCAAAGTACGTGGAAAATTTAAAAAATGGCAATTAGAAAAGGAAACCCTTTGATCTTTTTTGTGAAAAATTTATATTTGACTTTGTTGTATGTTAGTCTTGCATGGCATGTGTGCACAAGAAAGGTCAGTTTACAGTGCATGGGACAAAATCCATGTGCTATAACTGGCTTTACTTTTTGGTGAGATTAACGAGCATATTTACACAAGAGGTTTGTACTAACATTCGTATCTTCCAATTCAACTGACAATTATTGACTGATACAGATGTCTTTGATAACAATCATACATGTCAACCACTTTTAAACGATAACCCCCTTTTCAGCATTTACATTGTCAGTACTATTTTTGGATTCCTAGAGGCACTGTTTAGCAGATGGGCTGCTTCAAAGTACACAATTATAACATGTAGAACAGTGTCTATGACTAACGCAAACGTAGAGAAAAGGTTTTCGGGCTACGGCTCCAACATTGTACTCTAGCTGCCATCACTGGCTTATTCACGAGTACTGAACTGGGCATTAAAAACATGTTTAAAAAACCTGAACTTTTAAAATTATTTTTTTAATTACCTTTTTATTTTGAGGATCCGTCAAGTTAAATTGATTTCGTTTAAATTGAATTCCGTTTAGCACGCAAGGACACTCCGTTCCCTCTCCTATAACTATACTATGCGGAGTACAACTGACCAAAACGTCAATTTAATGCTACAATATTTTACATCACAGAAAATATCTGTCATTTCGTAAACTGACAAAGAAATCATTTTATTAAAGTCATTAAAATGTGGATTTTTGTGCTGTCAGTTACAGATGTTAGTAGAAAAAGAAAATCTAATTAAGAATTGTCAAATACATGTTTATTCGGTCAGAAAGTTTACACACACAACTCCACACAACCCTACACAGGCATACGTCTGGGGTATTTCCTTTGTCCTCGTGAACAAAACTCCCACACAAGACGCAACAAAATTCCAAAACACTCCCATTTCAACCAAATTCACTTGCCGGGGTTGAAATTTCGACCGTATGTCCTTTATATAAATACTTCAATTTTCTACAGATTTTTACCCATCACTAATTTCCCTTTTTGAGTTATTTCCAAATATCAGTTTCGTTAAATCCCTGTGGGGCACTCTCTCACTAGTACCCTATGGGGTACTTCCCATTGTTCCGGTACCCAACAAGGCACCACGTACAAGCGCACCCCACCCATGTTATTTTGTGCGCTTGGATCTTCTGAGTGGTCGTAATCTTCTTGTTTGGAGTTCGGCTCGGAAAGTACTACTTGAGATGGCGCAGAACACAAGCCAGAGGCAAGGGACATTAAATTAGCCTCAGGCCAAACACATTCAATCCCATTCACGAATACTTTCAGAACGTCAGATAGTCATGTGTAAAAAATAGACACCATTTGCCTTCATTCTTTAAAATCTGTGACCGGCTCTCGACCGATAGGAATGACTAAACTGTCTAAGGTGTTCATGAATGCTTAATTAAAAAAAAACCCACTAGCTATACAAATAGAGCCACGAGAATTGTTGGCACTTTTATGCAGGGTAGGGTTACCGGTTGAACTGTCTTACATCTCCCGAACATGTGCTGGGCCTCACTGACAGAATGTTTCTCCAGCGAGTCCAAAATGCCCTGGCTCACGTGTATTACCGATTTTGGTGGTTCCTATTGTTCGACTTCAAAGGTTTCTATCAGCTTAAAGTCAAGCACAACATCCGGCCAGAGATCAGCATTTATGAATCCAACAACCAAGCTTTATTCTATCTGTTCCACGGGAACCTTGCCTTAGAGTTTCCTAGACCAATGCAACCCAACACAGCATAAGTCCTCTTCAAAGCTGGTTCAGCCACTCACACAACGGTACAGTACATTGATGAAGGGGTTGAAAGCTTAAACTCCTCACTACATTTCGAAGTGCTTTAAGACACACAATGGCTTAACTGAGGTGAAATGTCTTGGGGAATACGTAAATGGTAATGTCCCAGATACGCGACATTCGTTTGCAAGAATGGACCCGAGGGCCGTTCTTGCCCACGAATGGCTCGTTACAGAGAGGCATTATCCGACTTAAACTCCATCCGCGACTCCTTTATTGTCCTAACGCTGCAACATTTTGCAAGAATGGCGTGTTTTTTGTTATTAAAAACTGCTTTGAAAATGAAGCCGGGTAGTGAATGTCCCGTTAATTCCTGGAGGAACTAATAGCACAACGTCCACAGTGCAACTTTTTTTTTTATTTTAACCCAACTCCAGGTGAAAAAGAATCAAAATTTACAGAGTCAATGCAAAATTTCATTTGTTTATTTTATTAATCACCGTATTTGTCTGAGAAATCATCCCATTTTTGTCAAAAGTAGTCTCTGTTGTATCTTCAAAAGATACATTTTCTGAAACTACGGGGCTCCCTTAGTTATTCCTTTAATGAGGCCACGACACTTCGCTTACAACTTTGGGAGGGCGACCGACAGGCATGCACACCTCTTTTATTTATTACTTCATTCGTTTAATTGATTCAGAACTAAGAACGCTCCTCTCTGAGACCTTAAAGATCTCATGTCATTAGATTATGTCTTACTGACTGGTACCATTTACTGTCCTTGCAATCCAGACGTTACATTGTAACATTACTAAGCACGTGAAATCATTATCGTTTTAATACTGTACCTATATTTAAGTATTGACGACGGTTCATGACCTTCAAGTAAATTAAAAGCATGTGATAAATAATTGTCATTTAAATAATAACAATCTTTTTATGGCTTGTTCCATCATCGCCACATTCATATTATTTGTAGGCTAGAAAACCAAATGGGGGGAAAAACTGCGGGAAAAAATGGACAAAAAAACTTGCAAAAAACAAGCATATGTTGCTATGATGAAGAAGTGTTTGCATGTCGGACCGCAGATGGCACATTCTTGCCACACCCCGACTTATATACCCGAGACTCATAGCTCAATACACCTCCTCGACACGGAGTGATACATTCCACAGTAAGAACTTAATTTCGTTCTAATTCGCTACCAAGCTCATCAACCGAACGAAATTACATTTTCTCTGAGCATCAAATTATATTTACTGCGTTGTTTTGATTAGTTGCCATGTCTGGTGTCAGCAGTGTCAATTTGTGCCAGGAAGAGGGAAGGGATGAAGAAAGGGGGGATGACTTTTGTGGCCATGGAAATTTGAGAAGCTAACGAGGGAGACAGGATGTGGATTTACATCTGTAATACGTACTGCACCCTTTTCAGAACCTTACATCAAAATGGCGTATATTTGGCTTTTTACAATTGTTCTCCAATTTTGAGTGCTATTGTACAAAAGTGCAATTGTGCCACATGAAAAAAAGTATTATGAATTACTAATTCGTTATTATACGAATTACTAATTCCTAATGAGGAATTTTAATTCGTAATAGCAATTACTAACACTGCGAATTATTAATTCGTAACTACGGATTAGTAATTCGTAACAACAAATTAGTGATTTGTTGTTAAGGATTACTAATACTACGAACTAGTAATTAATAATAATGGATTAGTAATTCGTAATAACGAATTAATTCGTTTTTACGAATTTGTTGAGCACTGATTTTTTTTCTTTCAGTGGCACGATTTGGCCTTCTTACTACTGAATACAGTTCGGTTGTTGGGAAGTCCGAAAAACTCTTTACAATCTGCCTTAAAAATTGGAGGGAATATTCAGTAGCCCATTCTACTTGTCAAAACGCGTGTGTGTGTGGGTGGGGGGTGATCACATCCTATCTTCTTCAGTATCTAATAGGTCTTTTAATTCGGGATGTATAGTGCGATGTTTAATTGAAAAAGTATCCCTCACGACGTCACACCTATGGCAATAGAGCCCTCGTCAACTTGTACGCATGTCCAGTATTTAAACAGTGATGACATTCCATTCATGACATCCGGTTTACGGCTAGGAATATGCTTAGCCTTGGTGGGCCTGATGGTATATTCCAAATGGTAATGTTCATCACTTCCCAGATTTCACCATGTATTTGGGGTGTGATTCTTGGATATATCAAACTTCGGGCTTTATGGCTTCTGACAAGCGCCACAAAACAAAAAGATAGACAAATGGGAAGAGCCACACACGGAAGGCTGGATAGTTCTGTTGGTGGAGCACTGGTACAATATGCCAAGGGTTGCAGGTTCAGATCCCTTTTCAGTCAACTTCTTGGCTCGTCTTCAGAATTTAAGATCGATCAAATTGAAATTTGAAGTGTAAAAACTTAGGGACATATTAAAGGGGTGGGCGGATTTCTTTTTGGTATTAATGTTTGTAAAGGCAGAGACATAACCTAAAGTACACTCTTAAAAGCTAGTAATATTTTCTATAAGTGCGCAGGCGCAAGTTATATTGATATTTATGATGATGTCTTTGTTGTGTGTCCTAAAAGAGCAAATATAAGTATACGAAGGAAAGCATCAAATTACGTGGAAAGGTATAAAGAGCAGTAATGAAAAAAATAGCCGTTGGTGTTTTGGGAATGTTGTTTACTTTGTTATAAGTCTGCTTTGGCAAAATGGTTTCATTATGGAAAAAAACTGGTTTGTGTCACCACAAAGTGATAGTTTTCGAGTAGCAAGAAAGGGTTATACAATACTCAGCATGTTAGGACAGGAGAGATCAGTTTACAGTGCATGGGACAAATATGCAACAATTAGATTGTGGTGTGACTAACGACCTTTCGCCATATTTATACAAGAAGCTTGTACAAATATACCAGTATCTTTAAAATGAACAACTGTTTTAACTGATATAGATATCTTTGATAAAAGTCATACATATTAACTGTTGTTAAAAGTAATGTCGTATCCACCGGGGAAACTCCACACGGATTGCTTTACAAAGACAAATTCAAAGGTAAAAAGTAATCACCATATTTATTTATCAAATATTAGTACCAAAAACCCTAGGAAAACAACACCGTGAAGCAAGCACAGCAAAAACACGTCGAACTTGACTGACGACAAAAGGAAAGATGATGAAACGTTGTTTTCCTGCTCCAGCTACAGATTGAAATATTTCACTCTAGCTGCCATTATATGTTTATGCATGAGTACTAAACAGTGCAATATCATCACCCCCTCTAAAAAATGTACAGAGAAGTCTCAGACTTTGTTTAATTTTTGTTGCATTGGTTATCATATAATCAATGGATGCTTTTTGCCTGGTACTTGGTATTTTTCCATCCTTTCACAAACATTTTCGTGTGATTTTCGATGATTTTGGTAAGCAAATCGTTCTGGTTCTTATGTAATTCATTTGTACTGTGTGTTTCATGTGACAGGGCCAATTTAATGCTACGTTATGTTACATTCATAGAAAATATCTGTCGTCTTGTAAAATGACAAAGAAATTTATCAGGAAGGAATCACAATCATTAAAATATGGATTTTTTCGGTCTAAAATAATTCGTACTCTAGTAGTACATACCAAATACCGCTGTTAACTTGAAGGTTCATCTGTTGCGATTAAAACACTCTAGCCTAAAAGCCTAAAAAGCCTAAAAAAGCCTATTTGATAAAAATCAACCAACATTTTGTCTCCATTACTTGTCCAACGTTTTTACCTCTTGCTGCAGTTATCACTTCTGCACGTATTTATGAAATTAAATTAATAAGTAATTGATGGTATATTATAAATATTTCAATAAATTTCGCCTGATTCTGAACAGTTTTTCATTTTTTCCTCGGAATGTTTGCGTTGAATAACGAGATTTCTACGATTCTACAATCCCATGAGATTACCTGTCAAGGTACACGTAGCTGGTTAAAGCTTGCAAATTGTAATTATAGCTACAATTATAACAATTGTAGGCATATGTCTGTAGCAACGCACTTTTTGTTCATTGGTAAAACAGTCACACAGGATTAAACAATGCTTAAATGTGTTAATTTGGAGAGAATGGCAACAGTAAGCAACCCTATTGGTTACCAAAATGAATGGTGAAACCTACTCCTTTTTAAGATGGCTTCTCCCGGCCTTAACACACATTCGCTTACAGCAGCAAAAGCATAGATAAAAGTTCACCCCTAGGACCAACGCCAAGATGGTCAAAATGAAGAGATACACATCGAGAAGGTTCCGTTGGATGTAGTTCAGGTCCAGTACGGCCGGACGCAGGTGATCTCCGCCGAACTTGGTGACGTGCAAGATCCAGTGAGCAACAGTCTTTACTGGTGGAGACATGGCCTGCATATCCTGCATGATCATGGATATACGCCGTGCGTTGTCTCGGAACCTGTTCACCATAAAAGTTGACACGAAAAAGAGAGGGTTGTGGTTTTAATATCCCATTCTAATTGGTAAGCACACACAAGGGATAGGCGACGGGGACCATGCATTCCTCCCTGTAGGAGCCATTTTATTATTTAAAAAAATGAAAGGCAAAGTTAAGTCTATTTTCACTTCTACGGAATGTTTTGTTGGGCATTGGCACATCTTGATTACGACACTTTTCCGTAAGTATTATAAGACCTACATTTGGATTACCAAGTTGTACGAACGGAGTGCAAGATCTTTCGTGCGGATTACTATCTGCACATGCGGACGTCCTCTCTGAAGGTGATGGGTAAGATATCAACCCAGTTTTAACGCAGTGTCTCCTGCAAAGGCTCTTTATCAGGCATCCGTCTTTTAGTTTGTTGGCTTTTTATATAGACCAAGCTTTTAGAACCCGCCCGGTTGTCTTAATTCGCCGTTTCTTCTTAGGCATTTGTTCAACGTAGCCTTTATAATACCGTGTCTTGCAGAAACTGCTGCCAAATAATATCCTAATGTTACTTGGTGATCGTTATTGGTGATGCTTGCCTCTGACGAACTCAAGTATCTAGAATGTTTATCAAAGCATTCAATTATAGCAATGCCAGAAAACTTCAACATTACTTATCATAGCCATCCATATGCCATGTTTAGTTGGGTCCAGTATACCAGGCAAATATGGTACGGAGGGGGTACCCCCCTTACCTGTCCAATCCCAATACACACTCTAGACTATTGTCCCCTAGAAGTCTGCAAAGAATTTCTGAGATTCCGATCAAACAATGACCTGCCTAAAGGTGGAGGGGGGGAGTTCTCTCGGTCCCATATCTTGCTTCAAATGGGGTCTAGCACTTGCGTATAGCCCCGGCATTTCAAACGATATCTTCTTGCTACAACACCATCAGCATTAATTTTAGCAAATGTTGAATTCAGGCAAATATTGTGTTCTATAAGACAAGCCCTTCCCCATTGCAACTAGAGTTCATCCAACTTGAGCAGATGTCTTCAAATATTTTTCAACGAATGGTGCAATCATGAAGATATTTCAATACCTTCTATATATCCCTTACTTCCTTAGAAGCCGGCTTGGATGTCTCTAACTAATGACTCTTCGGGGATTCAGATATCCCTGTCGCCAGCTTCGGGGGGCCAAAGGGCGACATATCACAAGAATAATATTTCTGATACAAATGGCTTTTACTGTTAGGGGAGTGGGAGCTGCAATGGGGGCCCCAGTCCACCCCCCGCCCACGGTTTGTGTCGGGCCTGGGTTCAGAAAAAAGCAGGATAACAGGCACCTTGTCAGTTATACTGAGCTAGAAATACAGCTTCATAGTCTCTTGCCGGCCCATTTAAACTGTTTTAATTTGAACAGGAAATTTGTTATCAAGTGTGATTGAGGAATGCAATAACTTACTGTTAACAACAAGCCAATGGAAAGTAAATTGCTATGTTATTTTTGCATAATAATATATTTTAATCTTGAATCTTAAAACACACAATTTCTAACCTGCCCCCCTTTTTTTCAAGTACATTTGCTAATTTGAGCTAATCTGCAGCATTTAAAGAATTTTTAGTTTTGTTTAATGGCCAGGGGTATTAAACCTGTGCTGGCTACAAATAACATTTGCAGTTGTTATTATTATATCCTCCTCCCCGAACCAACAAACAGAAATACGGGTTTCGAAAAGTAAAAAGAAAACAAAACGCAAAAGAAAGGAAAGAATTTAAGAGAAAAGAGAATGGCGGGAGCAACTTCAACCGTGATTCCTAATGATACACCAGTTCAATTGAACCCATTTCTAGCTCCTTCATTTTCCAAAGTACACGTTACAATCTGCTTTACGTTTTTGCATGTTTGCAGGCCAACAGGACAGGTTAATGTTTTAAAATTTCTCTTTTTCTTTTTTTTTTTCTTGTTAAAAATTGACTGAATTGTCCCTCAAGCTATGGATTTCAGTATCACGCCGAGAGTGAACCAAAAAAATTTCTTTAGGAGCTACTTTTCCAAATCAGGGAGATTTCCTGAAAGAAGGAAGCAAATGAGATTTATCTGAAAATGTTATTCTGCAGATTGGATGGAAAATGTTTTCACACTTTTAATTTGAAAAAAGTAAATGTTTGAAACTGTTACGTAGCAAAGACAAAACTTAGAACAAAACTCTCACGACAGTCCAGTCGCATCATGGGACTGGATGACAAACAAGCCATGGGTGTGTTCAATTAGCTCACATGTAAGCCAAACCTACACGACAGCGTTCGTTTAGCCATCACGTGATCTTCGTGCCTGTCCTGGTGTCAGCCACCACTACAAACGCTGACGAGAGGGTCTGGGGAGGCTGCCCGAGTGTAATGACGTCACGGTTGGACTGTTCGAGCACGGACGTGATGGAACGTGGTGGGGACGTGACCTTTTACCCAGACTATCTTGGCGAATACGCTGCAGCAGTTCGATTTGCCTCATTTCGAGGTTTTCCTTGCGTGTAGCGCTGGTGTTTTCAGGAAAGCTTATCGAACGCACCCTATAAATTTTATGAGTAAACAAGTCAAACGTTAGGTGACATTCTGTTTCAAATACCTGTTCTGGTCTTCAAGTCACAGATGCATGCCACAGTGCACCTATTGATTACCGAAGAAATACTTTGAAGTAAAAAGACAACTATCAGAAATCTTCTAACATGAAAAAGCGCCGCCAAGAGTTCTGCTTTAAATTAAATGTGAATTCATTGCACGATGAAGGACTTCCCAAAGGTTTCTTTTTGAAAATCTTGAAATTTGGTTTTTGTGAAAAACGTTTTATTGAAAAGCTTTGCTGTAACATGATTGTTTGAAAACCTGGAGGCTTGATTTTGAATATTTGATGAAAAGAAAACTCTTTCATGTTCACATGCACATTGAGTTTTACATAAAATGCATGGTTTGTTTCCCATCCAATCCCAATATGTGTCAGCCATTATATACAGCCGGCTGAAGTCCACATGTGGTTAGAAACAGCTTTTACTTCAAATTGAGCATTTAGTCCATTGGTGTTAAAGATAGAGAACCCTTCAGATGCGAATTCAGAGTATTTATAAGTTTGCGTTTTAATAGCTCCGTGAGATTTCTTGATACTTTGTGAATTATTCTTTTAGTTTTATACAGACAACTGTTCATAATTTCTACTTGTTGGTAAACATTACACTGTGACGCAGCACTACCAAAGATCGACACCAGATACTAATAGGAACACTGAAACACTGTCCTGATATGTTGTTATTAACTTAAGTAGCATTTTGCACAAGCAAATAACCCAACGACAGACTGTCCTCAGAGTCGTTTTTTAAAAAAAAATTTGACACCGTGGGAACGACTTCAAGTTAGACCTAAAGATTTTTCAAACATTCGGACAACTTGGTGAAGGGCACTTGAATCAGCGACGTAATGCACTCTAAAAACTCCTGAGTCAAACTGACGCGGAATCTGTAGCTGTTGGGCTTGACTTTTGCCAGGTCAAAAACTAACCCTCTTCTAGGCCATGACGACCCTTTCCTAGTTCATGTTTAACCTGGAAATGGCCATATTTCGACCCAGAGGTGGGTCAGGTTCAACGGGACATTAATTCCGGGTCAATCTGAACCCAGGAGTATTTAGAATTTACTACACACCACTACTCGGGAGTACGGCTCTATTTTTCGGGTGCAAAAGTTAAGAAGTCTGTGCGCCAAAACGCCTTTCGTGGTCTGAACCTGACCCAGATCGAGTTGATGGATGTTTTGTAAAAAATTATATTGCCAACAGTAGGCTGCATTATATTTCACGGCCTAATTGCTTTTATTACCCTAAACCAAGGTTTAGGGTCCAGAAGCCAAATTGACTTTTTCCTGAAACAATTGTCCACTTTTCCGTCTTTGAAGAACCCTGAGAGAAGGGGGTAGTGCCGTTTCTGAAGTGTTTGTGCTTCCTTAAAATGACCTCCTTGACCCCATTTACCGTTGAACCCACCCCCTGGTATTCCCTACTGAACAATGATAAAACCTTGCGCTTCGTTAGATCTCGACAAACATTTCCTTATTAATTAAAAACTGAGTTTTGAATTTTGGTACTAGACTTACATGGCAGGATTGAACCTATGGCATTGTTTGGACCTAACGGCCCCTTGGCCACAAACTCCAATCTTACTTTTGGTCGGAGATGACTTTCTGAATGGTTTGACTCAGTAACTCCGGCGTTAAGGTGGTGATGTCAAGAGCTAGCCCCACCCCCCGGTCCTCTAGCCGGTCAAAGTTGTCCTCCTGGTCTTCGAAGAGAGGTAGACCCACCATTGGTAGTCCAACCCACATCGCCTCGTACATACTAAAACTACCGCCGTGACTCACGAGCACTTTCACGTTGGCATGCTCTGGGTGGATCAGAAAAATTGACTTGGTCAAACTATCACCATGTTGACTTTGATAGCTCCCAACTAACCGTAGAAGTGTTTATCGTAAGGATTCGGCAATACAGGGCCCCGACTGCAACTTCCAACGGAGACTGACGGTTGTCGGGGAGACTATGAATTTTAATAAAGCTGAATTGTGGAAGGTTAACGAACCCCTCTAAAATCTACATAATTAATAATCAATAAAAGCGAACATTTCGACAGCAGTGTTGAAATCGAATTAGGAGGAGACTACCACCCACCCATGATCTTGGAAAATGGCAACCAGCGAACAATCTTGGTGTTGTTTGCCAGCTTGACTCCAGTGGGTAACCCTGCTGCGCTCTGCCAGAGGACCCGTTGTGGAAGCAAAGCGAAACCATCAGCGATTACCTGGGTCATTTGGCGCTCCATGCGTGAAACATGAGTGCCTAGCGAAAACAAAACCACGCCATTGGGAGCTGTGTCTAGAAAATTCGCCACATCGTATTCAATCTAATGCACGGGGATAAGTTAAAAAGAAGAACTTCGATTACTTTTATTTCTTTCCTGGTACCTCGAACTTTTATGCTGTAAACAGGTTGTAGAACATATTGCATACTATTATGGAGGGTTTGGAGTTTGCTTTAAGTTCTCAACACTATTACGTATTTCTAAGATCTCTATCTCACCTAATGTCTTGGATGTTCAAGTAAGTTGCACAAACATGCTTGAGAAAAATAATGAAATTATCAAACTTCTTTCATTTCCAGGACACTCCTATAATTACCTTTACATAAAATACTACTACACTGAGAAGCGTGCTCGTTTTTCTGTTCCAATTCGGGGAGAATAGGCCTACCTATTTAATTTATATGGTGACTTTTGAGAAGGTAACACATCTTGGGCGGAGGCTATAATGCGCCGTGCCAAATTACAGCAATTATTACGACAATTATTGCAATTTTGTATTGAGAGCGCCTGCTTGTTGCATGCAATAACCCTTCGTATAAAGTCACAGTTCATATAGCTTTTACTACTACCCAAGGAAATTTACCCCAGTTAAGCCATTTGTCTCACAGCACTTTGAAATGCACCGAGGAATTTACCTAAGCTTTGAATAACCTGTTCATCGAGATCTGTACTGTACCGTTGTGTGAGTGGCTGAACCAGCTTTGAAGAGGACGTATGCTGTGTTGGGTTGCATTGGTCTAGGAAACTCTAAGGCAAAGCTCCCGTGGAATAGGTAGAATGAAGCGTGGTTGTTGGATTCATAAGTGCTGATCTCTGGCCGGATGTTATGCTTGACTTTAAGCTGATCGAAACCCTTAAAGTCGAACGCTAGGAACAACCATAATCGGTAATACACGTGAGCCAGGACATTCTGTACTCGCTGGAGAAACGTCATTCTATCGGTGAGGCCTAGCAGACGTGCAGGGATGTAGGACGGTTCAATCGGTAATCCCGCCCTGTGTAGAAAAACAAAAACAAAAACAAAAAGCTTTGTCAATGCTCTATTGTTCTTCCCGATTATTATTTGTAGATGTAGTTGTGTGTGTGTAATCCTTGGTCTAGACTAATGGCTTTTCACGTACTCTATGGTTATGTTTTGCTTGTTATATTGAATATTGAATACATTATATTGAATATTTTGTTGTGATTTCAATTACCGAGAGTGTTTAAAAGTGCACATCTAACAAAGTTGAATTTTTTGTGTGTTTGGTTCATTTGTCAAAATATATACTAACTTTACAGTCAGAACATTATTTTACCTCATGGTTTCTTTTAGAGTAATAAAAGCAAAAGTTGAATTTGACGTTTCCAATACGATACAGTTCCATCGTTTTCGAAAACCACGTTCGTATTTAATGGATGTAAACGATATTCCTCTGACCCGTAAACATGATCATAGTGTTACCTTGTACTGGCCAAGTCGTGTGTATGTGCGTTTGCAAGTAAGGAACTTTTATACTTAGCTGTTTTCCCGACATTCGTTTGGTGGACTTTTAGGAAAATGAACATGCCGAAGTCAGCGGATATTCTTGGAATTACCTTAAAATCTCGAAGTTAATTTTCTGAGGTTTTGATTTCACGCAAAAGGTGGGCCGACTTTGTCAACCACATCACACGCAGCAGATTCCAAGTCGATCAACTGGTTTCTGATGCACGGTGAACGTTTTGCAGCAAATCGTGCTGATAATCAACCATTCTGAAGACTCAGTTGGGTTTCAAATCTCAGTTTCGACCGAAGAAAGGCTCTGTCCCAACGTTGAAGTCTCCCGACCCTGTCGCAAATGTGCCGACCCCGACTTCGACGCAGCAGCGATACGGCATGTCGGGAGAAACGTTTCGGAAAAGAGAAAGGGTCAGGCTAGGATGGATTACTCTATTATTGCTGTAACAAGATTTTTTTCAAAGGCTTTAGAGCACTTTTGTATATACACACAGTCTCTCTGTGTGTATAAATATACATGTGTGTTAAAAATCACCCAGACATCGTAATCAAACCCTATGACGAGGGCACAGGTATCTGTATTATGGATAATTATCCAAGACTACCTTAACGTGGGTTACCGCCATCTTGAGTCCCACCATTACACTGAATTGGACCAAGACATAACCCACCAAACCACAACCCTGGTTCACAACAAACTCATTGATTTGAGAAACAACAACCAAATCGACAATGTCACTCTGAGATATTTAGATCCACTTCCACAGAAATGCCAAGGTCCAACCATGTATTTTCTCCCCAAAATACGTAAAACTCCACCACCGGGAGAACCCTTTGTTGGACGGATGCACAAGCCCAACAGTAACAATCTCAGAATATATAGGCTACTTTCTCCTTCCCATAGTAACCGTGCATCCAACATATGCCCCGACACAGCGGACTTATTGCGCAAATTGGAAGGAACAACCTTCCCACAAATGTCCCAATAACAAGCATTGATGTTGTTAGGATGTACACGAATGCCCGTCAAGCAGAAGCAATCCAATGCGTATGCTATGGACAAATCCAACTATAACTACACTATCACAAAACCCAACTCAACCTGCGTCCAATTACTTCTGGAACTCATCCTCGGCCGCAACTGTTTCCGCTTAGGAAACAATTTTTTTCTCCAGAAAATTGGATGTGCCATGGGCTCTACAGCCAGCCCAGAAATTTGTGATGCTACCCTTCGTTCACATACGAGGCCTCAAAAACAACCTTAAACTACCTCGCCCTTACTATTTTCAAAGGAAAACGCTTCCGTGAAACGGGCATTCTAGGCACAAAGATCTACACGAAACCCACGGAAACATGCCAATATCTCAATAACACTTCCATCCACCCCACACTTTCTGGGCAACCAACGAGGATGATTTCAAACGAATCTTTTTCGGATAAACTACTCAACAAAGGGTACCCACCGACAGAAATCGAAGCAACTACATCCAAAGTCTCACATGCCGAACGATCAAGGCTTAAAAACAATGCAAAGGATGCAAAGAACAACAAAAACAAACAAACAAACAAACAACCCAACACCCCAACAATCAGACAAACAAACAAACAACCCAACAAACAAACAAACAAACAAACAAACAAACAACCCAACACCCCAACAAACAAACAAACAAGTCTTCGTTACCACCTACAACCCAGCCATTAACCACCGTGACCTTCAATGAGCTTTGAACAAACATTGGCACCTCATTCAAAGCAATGGACTACTCTCAGAAATCTTTCTGGAACCCCCCAAAACATCAGAGAAAGACTAGTGAGAGCTAAACTACCGTCTAACTGGTTTAGCAGTTTTTATCTCTAGACAGTTTGACTTCAGAAATGTATAAAAATGTAACAATGTTGCACCTGGCACACGTTCTATAGCGAAGGCGTGTACTGTGTGTTCAGTTTTCACGAAGAGACAATCTTAACCACAAATTTTAGGATTTCACGAACAGACAATGTTGTTTGTTTACAAAATAAACAACTTTAACTAACGTCTACAAATATTAGTTTTGTAGTATTGTGTCATGTAACATCCCCTCTTTCACGGAGTAGCATTGGTGAATTTAAAGGAACGCTAAGTCTATGAAATTAAGCGTTTGAAAAAGAGACCAACTTCAAATGCGATTTTCTCAAAACCTATGTTTTGCAATCCAATGAGAAAATTGTCTCTTTGTGAAAACTGTGACGATATGCGCCACATATTCAAACAATAACACTTGCCCCTGTTATCCCGCGGTTGCAGACCTGCAATGTTATACAATGTAATACAAGAAGCAACGTGCCCACATAGTCGTATATACATGTACATGCACAATGCGTATCACAATGCAATCGCTCCAGGAAAATCTTGTTGCATCGGTATCTGGGCCAGGGTGTGGCAAAAGTAGTGAGTTAACTGGACTCGTCATCAAGCTCGCAGAGCAGGTAGCCATCTCTGAGATCACAGATTGAGAAATGAGTGGCTTTGTTCACCTCTGGTAGGATGTCATTCAGGACTGAAAGAGTGTAGTGCTCCCTAGTGAGGTATATATTCAGAGGACCACGATCGATGCAGATTCTGAAAGAAAGATTTCTTCTTGGCTACAGACATTTGACTGACCCATTTGGTGGGCTCATCAACTTCTGCAATCACATTCCGGTTTGTCCATTTCTCGAGCTCAGCTTTCACAGTAGTCTTGAGTGACTCAGGAAATATACGTGAGGGACGTATTACAGGCTTGGCATCTGAGCTAACGGTGAGGTGCACTCTTTGACCAGGCAGAGTGCCCATGACAGATGCATCGAAAACATAGGGTACTCACTGATAAAGTCAGCATGAGTTGGAGTAACACGACGGACTTGAGAGAACTTGTCGTAGTTGACGGTGATGAGTCCAATCTGTTCAACAGCTTTCTCACCACAGCTCACCTCGCACTCTTTGCTGACGAAAAAGTGTATCCGTCTTCAACTGCATGAACACGGTGATTCTTGCACGCTCTGGCTTTCTTGAAGTGTTTTTTACACCGCAAGCTAGGATCACAGGTACGGCCCCAGGCTGGCCAAATCTCTTTTTTCATAGGATGGTTTACGCAACAGCACAACTTGCATCGTCTAGTGGACGGCTTCCCACTTTCAATGACTGGAGCTTTGCGAGGGGGATGTTGCTTTGACTTTTGTGGCTTTTTGTCAGATTTCTTCGGTTTTGCTTTGTGAACAGTTTCCTCCATCTCAACGGTTTTATCTGCAAGGTTGCCATCTCAACTGCTTTGCAGATTTCACTTACCGTGGTCAAAGTAAGGACATAAGTTGCCATCATCTTCTCTCTCATATTGTTGTCACGTACGCCCATCAATAGGCAGTCCATCAGGAGTTTGTCCTTCACACATTAACAAAGGACACATGGTTTGCTCATGGTGTGGTGTGTAGAAATGTACTGCTCCATCGGCTCATCTTCCTCTTGGTTGTGACGGTTAAATTTGAATCGCTCAAACAATTCTTGACGTTGGCCCAGAGAATATGGGTCCAATTTCTCGAGAATCCTGACGCATTTCTGACTGTCATTAGGATCATCAAATCTCATGCCGTTGTATATGCGTTCACTTTCCGTACCAATGCTAAGGAGTAACAGTGCAGTCTGGTAAAACTCAGTCCAGCTTGCCAGGTTTGTGAAAATACAGTAGTTGTCCATTTTGACGCCATATCTTCCACTCCTCGGCTGCATCTTTAGCACTTGCATTTAACTGCGATGGTGGATTTATTTGTGGCTTTTTATACTGTTCGGCATTATTAAAGTTGACAACAGCTTGGGTACCCGTAGCTCCACGAGTTTTTGGCATTTTAACTGTAGATTCAGTTTATGGTGAAGCCAACAGTAGCCTTACTCACAGTACATGTATCAGCTAAACAAAGAGCAGAGATAATTGTTGGAGTTATGAAAAGTCATTTGTCAATGGTTTTATTAGAGAGAGAGAGAAAGAGAGAGTGCCGATCGTTCGAGTAGACTTGGCAGAATTCACATATAGCCACAGTTAAGCATGTCCATATGTACAGTACGTGCAGTACAATGTAGTGAAAGATCAGTTACATGCTTGACAGAAAAAACAAATATCGTGCCTTTTAGCCCCAAAATGTTGTCAATAGCAGAAAAACTTTAGTTACAGAAGCTTCTATGAATATTCATGATGCTATACCGCCGCTGCCACCATGTTTCAAGCGATAATGACACGAGTTTCATAAGTATTCATGCAAGTTTGGCACTTTGTGGAAGCAGCCATGTTTCACAATGATGCATAGTATAGTGCCCTCTTTAGACCAAAGGTACATAGCACATAATGTTGGTACACTTTGTACTTATATATGCCTGGTGCCTAGCGCTCTCTGTGGCGTCAAAAGAGTGTCTTTACAATTCTCAATCGCTGTCAGAACCGCCAGTGGAAGACCAGAAATGCCTCAATCGTGTAAACACCGCCAGCACTATTACTGGTTGTATAAAGCTACCCACGTCGGACCATACGGAAAGGACACAGAACTTTATGAGGCACGTCTTGAAGAAGTCTAGGTTAATTATTTCAGATGAATTCCATCCTGCAAAGACCTATTTTAGCTAATGAGAACAGGAAAGCGTTACAGATCAATCTGTGTAGATTCCACTCCAGCCTTGCACAGTTTTCATCCAAGTGCAGTTCGCGTATTGATCAAATGCAGTCACAGTTTTTTACATGTCATTTATTGGTTTTTAATTGTTACTGCTATTATCGCTATCGCAATTCTACTCATCTTAATCCATTATTAATTCATAAATACGAGGAAATGGGACATTAAAAAGTCGACAGTGATTTTCTTTTGTAAACAGTTGTCACCGAGCTCCGTATTTTGTTTTTACATTTACATGGATATGATTATTAAACTGAAAACTGAGAGCTAAAAGTCGTGGAATTGAAACAGCAGTAATTTTACAGATTACGTGTAGTTACATCCATACCCTTAGTCTTGACTCCATCAGCTCTGACAGTGGCCAAAATCTGACTTTCATTTACATTACAAATCAAATAATTCAAGATTTAGTAATACAATCAAATGAAAGCATTCTACAGAAATTTCTCAGCAGGGTTTAAAGTGATGAGTTTAATTGTAAGTCTTTTGAAAATTACGATGAGCAACCGAAGTAGATCATTCTCTAGTAATGAAGGTGATTGGACTCTTATTGAAGGGATGTGCGCATAATCACAGATGCCATAACTAAGGCTTACTTAATAAAAATCAGTCCAATTTTCATTTAAATAAAAGCAACCTCATCGGCAAATAAATGTTAAACACGATGATTATTTCAAATGAATTTGAAAGCTAATATTTTTGTCTTTAATAGGTTTATGTAAACAGCATCAGCGATAAGTAATAAAGAAGTTGCAGTAAGATGGAAAAGTGGAACTCCTTCATTAATCAAACATCTGAGAAAGTATCAAAAACAGAGATGTGTGTATTGTTGGGAATAGTTTTGAAATCATGCATCTTTTTCTTCTTTAAGAAATCTCATATTCGACAATCACTGTGAAATACAATGGATATAGTTTGGTCATTCATGGTAAAAACAAAAAATAACAGATCCTTTAAAAACGTGAATGACTCTATTCTGCACAAAACTACATATTAAAAAGGAAAACTAATAAAACATTGCATCTGTCTGAAGTAAAAATGAATGCAAAACAAAAATGCTTTGCTATTACACAAGTAAGGCAAAGTATCGCAAAGTTGTGAAATGTGCCCAGTGAACCTTTGGTTGCAAACTTTCCTGATGACTCTAAAGAATTTGTGAATGAATCCCATTGCTCACTTGATATTATTTTTTATCTTTTTTATAAAAAGGGACATATACTTATTCCCGTTGAAAGTCTGCACAACTGCAGACGAGGCTCTCGCAATCCCTTTCTTATCCAAAACTCAACTTGTACTGGTTTTACTTTTGGGTATGGAATCGATCCTGGTAGAGTTTCGTCGTCAAATGGAATTAGTTCGCAGCCTGGAAAGGGTGCACAAACAAATACATGCACTATGTAAAAAGTTCTAGTACAATATAAATGAAAATGGCGCTTATCAATGTCTTTTAAATTATGTGACATGTGCAGAAGGGGAAAACGTACACCTGTGGCAGAAAAAGGTACACACTAATATAAACATGCAGATAATTGAATTGGAAGTTACTCGTGCTCATATTTTCACAGAAAACTAACACAATTACAACTGATTATGCTGCATTGTCTTATTCACTAGGTGAGCAAAGGAAGAACATAAATGACTACCAAGTTTCCACGGCTGCAGTTACATGGGCTACAGAGACAATCTTTGCTTAATGGATGTTCCACCACAGCGGGGCAATCTTTGTCTGGAAAAAGTAAAACAAACCACAATAATAATGAATTATACGAGTGACATCCCTGAAACACGAAAGAGAACATGTGAAAGGGCCAAAATGCCTGAAACTATGTTTGCAGCTTAAATGTATCTCTTCACCTACTTAAATCCCACAAACAGTACGAGGGCTTACAAAAACCATCCAAGGGGTCTATGATACGATGCGAAGATTTGTCGGGGTCGTCTTCCTTATGAAAACCGTTGTTCGTTTTCATAAGTAAAAAGAATAACCATTAAAGGCCAGCCTTAGTAACTTTCTCAGTAAAAGTAACCTTTAAACAGTGGCACACTTTATACGGATTAAAGCGAAGGCTAAAATCTTTAACAAAAAAATTGACACAGAGAAAATGACGGTTGTGAAGCAACTGGCATCTCAAATTTTGTCCTTAACCTGGGCTGATTCTTTTCGCTACTACTGTGTAACCGTTGGAAAAAAAATAAAACATGCTCGAGTATAACGACATTTCCACGCTACTAACAATTGGTACTGAAATGGATTTAAACGAAATAAACATGTACATATATGGGAAAATTGGTTTCAAAGTAAAAATGGGCTCTGCCTATTTTCATGTATTTAATTTTTCTTGTCTAGACTCTTCTTCATAAGTAATACACATTAACGAATTTTCCTAGGGATCTACGTAACTCTGAACTACTACGACTTGCACGTTTTGAGGTCCCAGATTTCAGTTGTATGTCTAATCTTAAAGAGGAATTTCACCATGGAAAGTATATATGCTGTGGTAATTGGTACAATTTGTTCAGTTCGTTTCAGTTCAGTTCAACACAGGATGTGAAAAAATTTAAAAGTCGCCACCGTCTATCAAGATATAACAAAGTGCAATTCACAAAAATATATGGCACAAACACTTTTAACATACCTTGAGAAGGGACTATAGGACAAATATTAGACTGAACCATCTTTTCGGGCTACAGGTCTGAGAGCAAAGAAAGCGAAGAAAATATCTGCAATAAATGTGCATAGGCCTACTAATGCTATTTAAGGGGGGACAGAGCTATCAAACCCTGAAATATTATAAAGCTGTCGACCAAGAAAGTGAGAACCGATGCTTTGTTCCTAAAATTTCAGGATTACATCTTGCTCAATTCAATGTTCTTGTTCATCTTTGCAATTGCCTTTTAGGGTTTGACCAGTTGCATGACTTCAGCATCTTCTTCAAACAAAGAATATACTAAATAAAGCAAATGGCCTTTATTAGTTATGCTTTTGAAAAAAAAAAGAAACTCACGGGAGGTTCAACAAAAAATTCTCAAGCCCCTGGCCCCCAACATTGCCCAACTTCTTCCTGATAAAGTTGCATTCTGAAACCGAACACTAAAAGAGAGTATTTTCTAGCAGCCTTTTCATACTTACTCTTTCCTATACTGTTGATAGTCATTTGGTGCACATTGCGGAGGTGCTTGGTCGGAGTTGCTGAAAAACAGTTTCTTGTGAAAACAACCTTCATTAAGCAGGTTTCTTGTCTTTTTAGAAGTCGTTGTCAGCGTGCTTTGGCAATTAAACATGGAGGAAGGCTGTCATGTTCAGGATCTGCTGAGTTTTGCTGCCGCATTAGGTGGCAATTCAGTCTGACTGTCACCTTCCCATACTAAGGACACCCTTCCGCACGACATTCAGCATCAGCTCTGACCTGCAAATGAAATGGACTTATTTGGATCAAATTCAGCAGTCAACATCTCAAAATTGCAACAGAAGGCACTTTTCACAATTCTGATAACAGTTGACCTAGATATCTCCAAGAGCTGTTTCCGAAATAACTTTTATGTGCGACTAATTCAAAAGAACCAAAATGAAGTAGGGCACGACAGAGATGAACATGACAGCAGAGAAAAGGAAATCAGCAACTATATTTACTGACATTTATTCTTTACATACCAATAATAATTAAATCTAGGTTAATATTTGTCTATAAAATTAAACAATTACTTACAGGTTGTTATCGAGGGTTCCAGTCTTGATTGGGTGCGTGATGTCAAGTTGACTGTAGGTGTTCTGTTGCGGAGGGACAAGTCGGGCACAGCTGGCTGAAGCACTGGCTGGTGCACCCGGCTGATCTGATCCAGGTCATCTGGGGTGAGCTTCAGAACCGGTCTGGTCCCAGGCTATCTACGAAGAGCCTCAAAACCGGATGGTTTTGGCCATCAACTTGAAGGAGAGAGAGCTAGAACAGCGGAGACTCGCTGTCTCTACATGCAATGCACGTGGCAAGCCGTCAACTTGAAGGAGAAGAGTACGGCGGTGACTCGCTGTCTCTGCAGGCAGTGTATAGCTGGAGGGCCTATTGGACACTGGCTGGAGTGATGAAGGTTGGCGACAGAGCCCCCGGCTGAGCTGGTGGCTTTGGTGTGACGAGTGCACCCAAGCATGGTACAACCCACTTCTTAAATGTATGTGCACCCAGAAAATAATAAAAGGGCCATTACTAACCGGTCAGCCCACTGGGCAACATCTTAACAAAGAATACTGGGTACAAAACACAATACATAGGGTCTGCAGCAGAACAGTTTAGACTTAAAATGCCACAAATGTCTAAAGAAAGGATTAAATCAAAAACAGCAGGCGAATTATAAAGGAAGAAATGTCCCATCTGTAACAAAAGAGCTTCCCTTACATAAGCCTACTATCCTAAAAGAAGAAAACATTAGAAAAAGGCGTAAGGCCTGTACCACCCCTCGGAGTAACATCACATTCTTGAATCAGGGAATTATTACTGAAATGCGGATATATTATTGCATATACCTTTACACAACGTACTCTTCGCCGAGTTTTCATTTCACTGGACGCTCTGACCCGGCTTCCGACTAGTACTCGTTAGACCGCACCGTGCATATGTTTACCGTGCCAGTCGTTCCAGCGCCTAGGTTACGGGATGACCAGTCCAGCTGAGGAAAGGGTAATGCGAATCCGCAAGAAGCACCTGGCTCCCTCGCCCCACAGTGCTTAAGCAAGGAACGTTATTGGTTAATCACACGAACGGCCTTATATATAAAACATGAATTTCGAAAAAGAACTTTTATGATAATACCACTAGGAATTATAACACCTGTTAAGAAACTCTAGGACACAATGGTAATATCTGAAGAGACTAACACAACAGTAATATGAATGTGAACTGGGTGTAGTGTGGCTGAAAGTCAGGCTGATGTTGATTTTGACCTTCTACACGAATGTGTAGTTTTGAATTTTTTGCTGATAAATCAAAGCTGGATCTTTTGATCGGGTATCATAGTGATTAGAAGATGTAGTAATGTGGAATAGACGACTTGTGTAACTCGCTGTCCAATCGTCGCTGTTTTATAAACTGCGACGATTGGACTGTGTCTTTCCATGGAAAGGCCGGACAGAGCCGTTGGTGTGTGAGTGTTCCCTCGACTGCTCTCCACACATCCCGTTTCGTGCTAAAGAACTACAACTATTTTGAGGTCTAACACTAAGACGTCCAAGAGATCCAGTCTTCCAAGGCAAGCAGTGTCTTGGATACAGTCGTTAACATTTTTCAACATCCAGCAAGTCTGATTGCTAATCATCATTTTCATTCCTGCCATTACCTGAACTTTTCACCAGACGCTATATTTCCTCTTGTTATTCTACAATGGTTCCTTTCGTCTCTCTTACCTAATAATAGACTTGACCTATTGAAGGTGGACACGTCACAGTTGGTTATGTTCACAATCCAAATTGAATTTTTTCACTTCCGTCCTTACCCCCTCAACGGCTTCTGCTGAAATAGCACCGGCATGCAGTCTACCTATCCCAGAGATGCCTCCTGTAACTGTAAACCTGGCTGGCTTATCAAGTCCTTGTCTAACCTGAATCCCCAGAAAGCACCAGGTTATGACGCCATACCACCGAGAGTACTCAAAGCAACTGCATCATCAATCGCTCCGCCACTAATGCGATTGATGAACACTTCATTAGTTACTGGTGTCCTCCCTACTGATTGGAAGCGTTCACAAATCACTCCAGTGTATAAGTCTGGCAGCCGAACGGACATCAAGAACTACCGCCCCGTCTCACTAACTTCAGTTATTTGCAAGGTTTTGGAAAGGGCTGTTGCCGACAATATTACCAGCCATATTACAGCATACTGCCTCAATAACCCTCAGCAACATGGATTTACACATGGAAAATCATGTGTTACTCAACTGGCCAACACAATTCACGATTGGACATCTATCATGGATAAACCACAACCTCCACGCATTGACGTCATTTTCCTGGACTTCAGTAAGCCATTTGATACCATGCCACACCACATCCTACTTAACAAGCTAGCCAGCAACTACAACATCAGGGGACCAACCTGGGCTTGGATAAAGTCATTTCTAACAGGGCGTCAACAACGAGTTGTTTATTACCAGGGATGTTTCTCTAAATGGGCACCAGTTACTTCTGGTGTCCCACAGGGGAGTGTCCTTGGCCCCCTCTTGTTCAATTTGTTCGTTGGTGATATTGCCCGCAACATTACCACCAACTGCTTGCTGTTTGCAGACGATACGCTCCTGTACCAACCAATCACATCTCGTGATGACCAGGAGTCTCTTCAATTAGACCTTGCAGAAGTCCAACGATGGAGTGAATGCAACGGCATGCAGTTAAACCCTACAAAATCCAAGGTCTTGCACATTTCAAGATCTCGGAAAGCAACTGCTCTTCCCAAATATGAACTGCACGGAACCCCTTTGACTCCAACTTCAACATTCAAATACCTAGGTGTTACCCTCAATGACTCACTGAACTGGAACGATCATGTGGCCACCACTGTATCTAAGGCAAACAGAACTCTTAGCTTCATTTGGCAGACTGCCGGTGGATCATCACCTAAAGCCTTGGCATCCTTGTATCGTTCACTTGTTTTGCCAATACTGGAATACGGCCTGCCAGCATGGCACCCTTACACCGAGTCAAATGCTGCCAAACTGGAGAAAGTTCAAAGAAGGGCGAGTAGGATGTGCCTAAAGCAGCATAAAGGGGAGATGCCCTATGAGGAGAGACTTCAAAAACTAAACTGGATGACTTTGCAAGCACGCAGAGATAGAAACATGATCATGTTCACAGTGAAATGTCTGTTTGGCTTGGTAGACTGTCAGTCTGTCAAAGCCAACATAACAGTTAACACTCGGCATCAAGATATTCTCTCGTTTAACCATCAATTTGCCAGGACTCTTGCTTTTAAGAACACACCTAGCCATGTCTTTCCAAGGATTTGGAGTAGTTTGCCATCACATATTAAGGACTCCCTTCTAATAGGTTCCTTGAATCACTTCAATGCAGCTCTATCCACTCATTTTCACGAAGCCTAAGTGTTAAGTTTCCTCTAGCACATATGTATTGCTCTGTTTTGTTCCCCTTACACTCGGTTCATCCTCAAAGAGTAATTTATTTTGCTACTACTGATTTCTTGTTGTTATGGAGGAGTTTTTGTTTGTTGCTTTTTTTCATTTGTCGTATCATGCATTATGCAACCGTAGCTACCGCTTAATTTGTATTTTCCTGCTTGTTCATTTTGTTCGTGTATTTGTTTCTTTTTTATACTCTGTCTCGATTCTGTGTTTTACTGCCTTTTTATTGCTCTGTTCTTTATGCCATTTTTGCCTTTTCCCCTTGCATATTACTCTTGCTCTCTTCTTGCTCTCCCTGTGTTTATTAGTTTTTTGTATAAATGTATTCTTTTTATTCAGAGGTCATGTAGATGCTCTTCTGCTTTTTATTTTATGCTTGCTCTTTTATGCATTTTATTGCTTTTTTATTTGCTCTGCTCTCTAATGCCATTCTTGCTTGTTTATCCGATTTTTTGTTTTGCTTTGATTTATAAATGTGAGAAATTTATTTTGTTTATTTTGTTTGAATTTATGTAATATATTTATATTTCATGTTTATTTATTTTGTTGTACTTGTAATATTGTCGCTTAAGATCTTCTTGTGTTTCCCTCCAAGTTAGGATTGGCAGGCCCTTGGGTCATAGTGTTTTATTATACTTTTGTCATTCCAGGCCGACTTGGTTGGGGTTATGTCTTGTTTTTGTTTTGTTTTTTTCCTTTTAACTCGTCTTACTTCTTTTATCACTTGTTTTTGCTGTCATTGTCTTGTTGAAGGCCGAATAAATAATAATAATAATAATTGAAAGCAACCTTGGGAACTTTGGATATTAGTTGAAAGCAATAAATAAAAGTTTATCTCAATGAATACTTTATTCTAATAAATAATGTAAAATTTGTGATTAGTCATATAACCAGGTTTTGAGCCACATTTAAAAAAAGAAAAAGTGAGGCGTGGAATCCAAAATAGTCTTGCACGAGCCCATTCGACAGCTAACCGTGAATAAGATGGATTCTGGGAACACGAAAAAAAAATGGCTTCCCTGATAATAAGGCATTATATTTGGCTTGTCATAAAAAGTCTGGTGCCTTATTCTTTTTTCTTCCGAGCTTAGCTTTATAATTAACCTTTACAGGTCCCTGTGTTTTCTGTAAATAATATTTAGTTAATTGCCATTGCTTGGGATTTATTTTATTTTCTACGAGCCAAGCCAAATCACAAACAAATTTACGGTGCACAAAAATTGAATTTTTCAAAAGCAGTTGGTTAAATGCAATTGGTTCCTGCTTCTTGAGGTGAACCCGTGGTTACTCTTTAAAATCGATTAAAAAGAGTAAAAACCGTTAGCTCTTTAACTTATTTCGTCAATTGTTCCATTCTACGAGTGACCCAATTTTCTAGTGAAATCAAAGCAAGCCTACTGTACTTACCACATCCCATGATCCGAAGGAACTACATGAAGCATGCTTTTGTAGACGAAGGGGATGTTCAAGGCTTGTGCTAAGAGCAGAGAGCAGAATTGGTAGCCCTCGGCAACCATCATGTCAAATTGCTCCTTTCGAAGCCGCCTCATGGTTGCACTGTCTCCCAACAAGTCGTCGCACTCGCGTAGCCACATACTCCCGGCACTTTGCTCACCGCGAAATTTGCTCTTGATGCCGTACACCAGCTTACCCCAGAAACCTCGCATGGCTCCCGAGACAAACGTTTTGCCAAGGCTCTCCATGACGGCAGCTCGTTTTTCTTGTGTGTAAGATGAATTGAAAACCACGACAGAGAAGAGGTCAGTGTCGGCCGTCTGCAACTGTTGAGTGTTGGAACTGCTGACCAGCGAGACCACTTTGTGGCCTTGCTTAACTAACTCCTTACCGGACATGGACAGGGCTAAGTAGTGGCTGCCTCCCACAGTGGACAAAAAGTAGAGAAATTTGTACCTCTTAGAAGCTAGTTCTTCTTGTCCACAGATGCCACGGATTGATGGTACCACGAAGCAAAATGTTATCAGTAGAAGGAGAGAAAGATTTGAAGACATCATGTTCTCCTCGTGTAAACTGGGGAAATGAAATATGGAGTATGGCTAAGGTTGTGGTCTAAATGATGTTGAATAAGACTGTTGAGCCAAGCAAAACGCAGCTCATGGCTGTTTCCTCGTTAGACATAGATGGTTTAGACGAGAGAAACATTAAACGAATAGACAAATAAAATATGCCCAAACACGATATTTTCTTATCACTTAAGTGATTAATGGGATCCATATCAACCGAGTCCTAGCCATTCCTGACTTGCCACAGTGTAATCAAAGGTTCAAAAGTAGTGGGCATAGTATATATAAATAAAAAACACAAACGTGATTACGATTAATTATTTTTCCCCGGGGTTAAAGTTGAAAGGCATCTGCGTTATATTCGAAAATTAGCAAAATCATCCAAAAAGAGGCCAAAAACCCAAATTATTTACCAAGTGTATTTAAGTATAATCTTTTTTTCTGCTAACTGTGAAGCAGCAGTATGAAATTGGTCCTGCAAGAATTGTTCAAAATCTTATTTCCAGCTACAGAAAGCTCTTCTAAACTACCATTTGTTAACTCCTAAATACACTCCTGTTGTATTTGTATTGAAAACACCACCGGAGTGTATTCAGGCGCAAGCGGCATTTTAGAAGTAAAAAGCTTTCTATAACTGGAAATTAGATTGTGAACAACACTTGCTCCTTGTAATTGGCAGAAAAGTCGTGCTAACTGCAGCAAAGTGTTGCTAACCGTCAATACTATTTCATGATGGTTCTTCGCGTGGCTGTGCGTATACGGTTGCGCGCAGACTTTTTCATCGGGATGCACATTTCCTCCATGGTACGCGTACCGTTTGCCGTGCTTACTGCTCACTAGTCTCCATGAAATACACGGAGCCTCTGTTTGTATACAATCGTGTGCTAAGCAGCGCCATGAAATTGGGTCGTATGATGAGCTTTCTCTTCGCCTCTCTTTAAAATCATGTTTGCCTTGATTGCAGACATCAGTCATTACTCGTCATTATTCATTCTCGTCGTTCTGTTTTGCAAGATTAATAAGATCGCTTATCAATCAATACTTACTGAGTGTGGGAATAATTTAACCCAAAACTTTGTTGATGCTGAAAATGTTGAGCCAGCCGCCGGCTACCTCCCTGAAACAGAGAATTTTCTGATAGAGGTGCAACAAGAGGGAAGGTAATGTATGCAGCAGTGAGTGCGTCTCTCAAAGTCGACAGCCGTGCTATCATACAGGTGTGCTTGACCTTTGTCCAATCATGGTCCAGTCATGGACAGGCGTCTTTTCTAATTATAGTTGAAGAAGGGATGAGCTTGCACAATAGCCACAGAAGAATGATTCTACATTAGACACGAAGACTGTTTACGTGATCCAAACCTCGGCCTAACATAAACGGTATAACACTTAACTCCGGTGACTTTGAAACCTGTAATCACATAGCGTCCTTAATTGCTGGAGGTAGAGTCATAATAACTTACAGTGTTTCCACACCGGCTGCTACGGCATAATTTAGTGAATGATACAGGCACAAAGTATCCGACTTGAATGAGGAAGGGACATATAAAAAACTATTTTTTTATTATCTTGCTACTGTTTACTTAACAAGCAAAGTGTTAGATGGGGTCACTAAAATAGTGACATAAACAATCAACTAAATGATGATTTGTTTTCATCATCGAGTTGAGAAAGTAGGAAGAGAGTCGGATGAGTGTGTGGGACATCTTATATAAAACTAACTGCTTTATCGTGTGCACCCACGTACGTGTATTCTTGAATTTCCTTTTCGATTAACTTCATGAAGATGGTGACAAAACATCAGCCAAAAAAAAAGAAACAAAAAACAAAACAAACAAAAACCCCAACACCCCCAAGAAACAAACAAACAAACAAATAAACAAACAAACAAACACCCACCCCAACAAACAAACAAACAAACACCCCAACACATCAACGAATTTTTTTTCATTTTCCAAATGAACCTTTATTGTAAAGAAAAATAACGACAAATCCATCTTAAAATAAAATAACGCTCAAGTGGATTAACTAACAAAAGGTTAATAAATGAGTAAATAAATAGCTCGTGATTTGTTAGAGTCATAACAGAAGGAAAATCGAAACGAAAATTGAATTATTTCAAGCAATCGTTAAACTCAGAGCTCTTCTGGCAGCGAAGACGTATGGCAACAAATACAATTAAATTAAGCAAACACAAAACAGAAACGCAACTTCAAATCAGCCAGGTAATTTTGTTATCTGCTAATGTGAACAGGGCGTTGTTATGGTCCCACTTGTTTATAAACGAACCAACGATGTGTTTCATCGAAACGTAGTGGAAATCAATCAAAATTTACTTTTGATACGATGTTTCCACACAATGAGCGGATGATGGGCAGATGAGGAACGAGAGTACTGAAAGTGAATGGTTGCTTTTAGGCTGATTATAAAGTAGTCTGCCAGATTGACCATCTCCTTTGGACAACCACTTTTGTGGGGAAGAAGACACCAGTAGAGGTCGAAATTCTGAGTCAGATTTTGGAAAAGTCGACCCAAAAGGCAGTTGAGAAGTTTAAGAGCAGGCTGTGTTATGTTTACATTGCTTCCACTGTATTTCTTACTAGCGCCCTCCTTTGACCGGTAATCTGAGAACCATGCTTTACACTCATCCACAGACACCTTTTATAATGTTCCAAAAAGTTTTATAGAACTCGGTGGTAAGTCCATCCAGTCCAGGGGACTTGTTCAGATTTAGCTGCTTGACTACGTTATCCATTTCATCTATTGTTACTGGACTATCGCAGTCTTCAGCGTCGCTTTCACTAAGTGTGGGTAAATGTTTATCCAGATAATCTAAACCACTCAGGTCAGTCTCAGCCTCGCAGTACAGGTTTTTAAAGAAATTCCGAATGTGTTGTTTTATTTCACAGGGTTCGTCAGAGATGTCACCAGAGGAGAGGCTAATTTTCAAAATAGTTTTGGGGGTTGAGTTGGATTTTTCTAAGTTGAAGAAGAAGGAAGACCAAGTGTCGATTTCCGTCGTGAGCCGGAAACGTGACCTAACAAGAGCTCCTTTAGCTTCCTGAACATAGCATTATTAAGGAGATATCTTTGTTATGGACAGATTTGAGTATCTTGAGTGGAAGCAGGGGAGCTCTGTGATTCATTGATTGAATTATGTAGGGAGCACATTTTTTCTCGCGGACAATTTTAGCTCCATACATTTGCGAAATAGATTTGATGTGAAACTTTCCCATGCCCCAGCAGGTACTGATGGAAGAGAAGTTACATTTTTCCATTTGCCAATTTTTCCAGAAACGTTGAAATATCGTTTTGATGGACTCATTTTGAAGCAAGGCATTATTAAAATGCCAATAAACGCTGCCCTGTTTCCTGAAGTCAGAAGAAGTTATCTTAAGGACAACGGCACTTTGGTCTGAAAGAGAACAAGGGTGAATATCACATGAGTCAACAGAGGACAAATAATGAACAGGGAGGTATATTCTGTCAAGCCTTGCTTTAGAGATATTTCTTGTTTTATCAGTGTTATATCCAAAACATGTAAGTTTGGAAAGGTTAGGATTATTTTTCTCCAGACATCGCCTTAGGAAAAGACGTTAATAACAGTTTCCAAAGTGGAGACAATTTTGTGTCTCCTTTCGGTAGGTTGTGAAAAACGATCTGAAAGTGAGTTATGTGTGCAGTTGAAATCTCCACCTAAAATAAATACTCTGCCGGCATGTGAGCAACAGTGTTCTTGGATGGCATAAAAACATTTCAAGGCAACACCGTCATCTTGGGGAATCAGGATGTTGTATATATGATAAGGAGTCGAGTAAATACTAAGCTCGATGTAGTGAGCATAGCCAGCAGAAATCGTGCATGATTGTAAACTATTAAAATTAGTGTTTTTCTTCACAAGAGTAGCCACGCCTGATCCGCGGGTGCTCCCAGGGGAACAAGACACGGCATACGGCCATGTTTTCCAACACAAATCTTCCTCCTTGAGATCATAAATTTCCTGTAAAAGAACAATGTCTGGATTTCTAAGAGTACTGTCTTAGTAAACACAAACTGAATTATTTTTAATGGGCGTCGAACACCCCCCTGTATTAAGCGTTGCTTAGGAGAGTGTCATGTGAAGAAGAAGACAAGAAGAGGAGAGTATCATGGAATAAGATGAATGAGATCAGTTGGATCAAGGTTCATGACGAGTTTGCCAATTCTCTGTTGCACGTTCTTCGTCAGCTGGGAACTGTTTCAAAGTGGTTTGAGCTTTTTGACTAGACCAGGGATGCCGTTAGTGAATTTGTTGGCAACGTTGAGCGGTTTAAGACGAGATTTGACGGCATTTGAGAAAATCAGCAATCTCCTCGTTTTTCAATGGCCCTTTTGAGAGATTTACACTCACCAGCCCGTCGTCATCTTGAGTAAGTTGACTCCAGTCGGAGGAGATTGACTCTTGGTCACTTTCCATTTCCTGTTGAGATGGCTGTGTTTGTGACTCCAAAGACATTTGACTGTCATCGAGGACCTAGGTGATATTTTCCTCTGTGTCCATTTGAGGTGTGTCACTTTGTTTTCGCAATATTCGTTGTATAGAGGGTGATTTGAGTGGCACTAGAGGATTAGGAATGCCCTCTTTTGGTTTAGATGGCTTGTGTTTCGTTTTTGTTACTACCTCAGCAAAGAGAGGGAAGAAACTCTAGAGGGTGATGTGGTCGTACATATCATTTCTTTTTCCTTTCTTGCCTTTCTGGAGATTTTGCTGCAGGAGGCGAGGCGAAGCGTCTGGTTTGGTAGATGGCCCTTAAGCCTCACAAGTGTCTGCGATTCTGTTTGCAGTGAGTGAAGATTGATTGTGATCGGTAGTGTTACGTGTACTGTTGTTTGGTGGGTGTTTGGGATCAGATTCTTTTGCTGTGCATGAATTTCGGGGGAGGATTCAAAGGGTGGTGTTCGCCTCAGACGTGGACGTTTCTGATTGTTTTGGTTTTTTGCAGTTTTTACTTATATGGCCATTCTCTCCGCAGTTGAAACATCTGACAGACTCGTTAGAGATAAACACTCTGTAGTTTACTGCTGCGTAAGTAGTGTTCATATGAACAGGTATGGTGACATTTGTTTCTATGATGACATGTACTTGACATCTGAAAGACATGACACGAGACAATTCTTTGTCTTTTATCCCTAGCGGTATGGGTTTGATTGCTGATACTGGTTTACAGAAACCTGACAGGTTTCGCACAATGACTGCATTGGGTAGTTCAGAGTAGACATTAGAAAGCACCAGTCTTTCAGTGATTAAAGAATCATTATGCTCTAGCCCAAATACGACAGATTCTTCAGTAGTAGGGGTAAGAGATTTCTGGACCAGCCCTCCGGTCCAGTAGGGACTTTCCCTTACCACGTGACTCCCGGACTAAAAGGGACCTTCCCTTACCAGAAGGGACTTTCCCTTACCGGGGAATTTCCCCCACCCCCGGGGAATGGATCGCCCGACGACGACATCTCACAAAAGGTGGCCCAAAACCGAAAATAAAAACCCTCATTCTCCCAAAGAGGAAGAATGAGGCTCCAATAAAATTGAGATTGAATTTATAAATACCTTTATAAAAATTACACAATGAATACTCCACAAAGACCGCAACGACGTTCTGTCTTAGCGGACTTTAGACGATTGAAAAAAAATCATTTTTATCCGATTTTGTCAAAAAATATAAGGTATCATTACTACCACCTCGTAAAAAAAGTCACACCAAGCCTGAACTCGTACAAGCGATTCGAGCGAGCCAACAATAATTTAAAAATCTTACACGCCAATCATGTCGTCAGCTTTTAAAAATAGCCCAAGACAACAACACACCCTTTACGGCCACGGGGGCAAAAGGCAAAATCACACATTAAACCGGAAGCAATCGGAGAGGTAAACATGCGAAGAATGCCGACGACTTGATTCACTTTTTCGATTTTTACAAAAGTCTATCGAGAATAAAGCGTTGACCGACAGACGATGGCTTAAATTTCACAAACGTGGACTTTCCAACACCCATTTCACAAATTCCACGCATCAAATCACAAAACAACTTGGCCATTAATGTATTTGGTTACTCGGACAAGGATAGCATCTACATACTTTATAAAACTAAACACACGTCCATCAATTTATTTTATTTTAGCCGAGATGAAATAGCCCACTACTGCTGGATTAAACATTTCTCTCGGTTAATGGGCGACGTCAGCAATCATAATGGCAAATCGTACTGGTTTTTTAATTGGTTGTCTCACTTTCAAATGGAAGAAAGACTCGGCAAACACCAAGAAGATTGCCAAGGAATGGACACGGCGCCTTGTAAAGTAGAGTTACCTATAAAGGGCCAAATATTCTAAAGTTTGAAATTACAAGAAAAAACAAGACGCTCATCATCTACGCGGATTTCGAATCTGTTTTAGAGCGTCTCCCACCAAAACCGTCAAACATGGTCAAAACACAAATTCACAAGCCCTGCGGCTATTCTTACGCGGTCGTTGGATGCGACGGTATTTGTACCTTTTTGTACCATTTGTCATTTCATGCAGTCGCTATCGTGAGAGGTTGACACGATCAACAAAACATTTGCCAATCCAAAGCCCCTTACTTGGTCCAACTAATTGCAAAAGCAACGTCTGCTGAATTTGCAAAAGGCACATCGATTCAACGAAAGAATCACAATGCCGATGCCAAATCCTGGACGAGCCAAAAAGTAAAAGCGCAAAGGCCGCCTTTAGTTCCTTAAACGATCGCTGTTTTAAGAACTACATTTGCATGAGCTACGAAAAGCCCATCGACAAGTTTCGTAAGGTCAGAGATCATTGTCACGTAACGGGCAAGTATCGAGGTCCGTCGCACGCTCATTGTAATTTTAAACTCAGAGTAGTACCAAATCAAACGCCTGCTCCAGTGATTTTACACAACTTTGAGAAATATTATGCAAAGTGCTCGAGCCTTCGACGGTAGTAAAATCAACGTCATTGCCAAAAACACCGACAATTTTTCGTTTTCGTTTGACCAACTTAGGTTCCTAGACTCGTTTCATTTCATACCTGCATCGCTCGATCGATTGGTTAAAAAATTTTCACCCGAGGATTTCAACTGCTTCGCGAAAAATTTCCAAATAACACGGACTACTGTTTATTGCAAGAACAAAATTTAAAAGTGCAAAAGGAGTTACTAAAGTAGTAACCCCAAAACAGTTATCACACGCCGCGTATAAAAATTGTTTATTTGAACAAACACAGCATTTTAATAAACAGCAGCTTTTCAGATCGGATAAACATCTGTTGTTCACAGTCTCGCAAAATAAGCTGAGCTTTTCGCCGTTGGACACGAAACGGTACATATATACCAACCGGGATTAAAACTTTAGCCTCTGGGCATTATCGTATATTGGAATCTGACGGCAATTCGGTGTCTTTGGGTATCTCTTGAAGTTTTTCTCTGACGAAACTACGTTTGGGCCCGTCCAACAAATAATATAAAGTGGGCCCCGTTTTCACCCTCTTGCCGTTGACCCGTTTAAACTGACTTTCACGCTTCTTTGGTAAACGTCCACGGACCAGACGGGATCGGTTGCCCTCCTGACGGTGCCACCTTCTTGCTCAACCGGTAATACAGATATCGAACGACTGCATTCGAGAGCAATTCAATTTCTCTTCTTTTTGGGACATGCGCGCTTGGTGCTTGTTTAACGCGGTCTAACTTGATGGATGCTGCAGGTTCTTTGTCAATTAATCGCTCATCGAGCGATTTTATTACTTAGGGCGGACGTTTTACCCATTCTACGTTACGTTCAACGACGTTTAACACTTCTTGTGCATACTGATGACCAAATAAACGCTTGGCCAATGTGCGGTTAAACCCTGGGACGATTCCCTGCGATCGATGGACTCCGGGTTCCCCCACTTGAATTTTGACCTCGTGTTTTTTTTTTAAACTCGCCTTTAAATTCAGATCCTGCATCCACCAAATTTAGGCCAAGTCAGAGGCGACCTTTTGTAAATCTGTTTAACGGTCTCTGACGTTTATCTGGTCGTTTTACTCGTCAACGGTTCGGCCTCTTGTGCACGCGATTTTTCCCAGTCTTGTTTCGCTTGCGCCAGTTGCTCCAGAGCTAGGTCATGACGCTTTTTTCTCGTCTACTGTATTTTTAGATAAGCTGCTAAATAAAAAATGAGCCGGTAAAAGCCAATGCATTGACTATGACCATCATTAAAGCACTCGCCATTTTAAAATGTAAACGTTGTACATTCCCAGCGTTCGAGCGACTGACCCACGAACAACAAATCGAGCTATTCGTGAACAAACGAGAACAAGCTGCCCGAACTCAGACGTTGCGTCGTGCGATGTGCCGTGCGTCGCTTGGTACTTTAGGCGACGTAATACGCGACGCACGGCACAACATACGACGCGACGCATGAATGTGCAATGCAACAGGTCACGAAAGGAGTGACGATTAGGCAGAATAAAAGGAAACAAGGAAAGGATGTCAAACAGCACGAAACGACGGGCGATGGCACGACACGAAGTATGTGTACAAACGTAATTGAAAGAAGGTGACAAGAAAACATGATGCAAGGGAGCTGTCGTGCCATCGTGTGTTGTAGTTGCGTCGCCTAGAGACAAGCAAAAATGTACCAATACTGGTGCATAATACCAAACATACCTACTTACACCATATTGGACAAGGCCAAAGTAGATGTTGTACAAATGTCGTGTAAAGGGGTAAAAAAAAATCACACACACACGTCAGCCAACATGTTTTCCTTGGAGACCTAGCACGCAACAAATATCATTCAAAGTCTAACGCAGCAGCCAAGGACTTACAATAAACACTGCCATCTTTCTAAGCTAATTAACTGGCGTGTCGCACACGGCACAGCCACGACGTGTGATGTCTGCTCATTGTAGTGATACTAGCGGGATGCCGGGCTTCGCGCGGCGCCCGCTAGATCATGGGTTGGGCGGAGACATCAATGCCGATTTTTTTCTATTACGCCACAATATCAGGATTTGGACGATGTCCAGACTTGATATGCTGAAAGAGACCTTGCTTTGCACGGGGAGTAGCCCAGTGAAGTGTAAACAAAAACGAACATTGGCATGGGAAGCAGTATGTCAGCAACTCACGCCTGTTTGGGAATATTTCAGCTGTGCCCGGCCATTCAAGATTGACAGGAGTAAATTCTACTGGGCGGCCTGTTCTACTACTTCGCGTTGTTAGGATAGGAGCTGAATATAAATAGAATGCAACGTTTGTCGACATATTTTTGTACGTCCCCCTTTTCATCGGTAAAAGCATGACTCTGTGCACAGAAATCCATTCCAGTGTAATTTTATTGACATCAGATTGGACGTTTTTGTTTGTATCACCAAAACAGAGAAGTATTATTTCTGTTGGCACAATTAATAATATAGAAAAAACATATAGATAAAACTGAACATTATTGACCAAAAACGTACAGAAGAACAAAACCGCCCAGTTAAAATTACGTATAGACTGTCACAGAGGCCTCAAATGTGTGACGATGTTTTTAAGCTGTAGTTGGCACATCTCCGAGTACTTTTTAGATGTACCGTCATTAGCCCAAGGATGTGGAAAGCCCATGAGCGTTTTGTGGTTTTAGAAAAGTTGTGTACTAAAAATGGTGTTCCGAAAGATGACTAGCTAGCCCGGCCCGTGTTGAAATGAGGAATTTTGGAAACGTGTGCTGGGAAACACACTTTGTATAGATAACAGTCTTATGATGTGTAGAAATCTCAAGCTTGATTTTCTCTAAAGCAACCGTTAACGTTGTTAAATTTACTTTGTCAGCGCTGTGGACTTCGAAGTTTTTAATATCGTTAGTGATTTGTTTAGTTACTTTGAGCAAGGAAATGTCTTGTTACTCCGTGCACAGAAAAAAAGGCCATTCCAGTGTATTTTTATTGAAATCAGATTAGGATTTTTTTGCCCATCATAAACATACCCAAGTTTAATTTCTATTGGCTCAGTTAAGAATACAGAAAAAACATACAGGTAAAAACAATACAGGAATAAACAAGTTTATTCACCAGAAGCGTACCCAAACAGACAAAAAAAAACGCTTAGTCAAAGTTACGTATATCCAAAAACTTTTTAAGCGTATAACGTTGTTTTTTTAAGCTGTAGATGGCCCATTTCTGAGTACTTTTTAGATGTACCGACATTAGTCTAAGGATTTGGAAGGCCCATTAGCGTTTTGTGGTGTTTATTAGAAAAACTGTGTACTAAACTCTGAAGGATGCCTAACTGGCCCAGTCCGTGTTTAATTCAGATGATGAGGTTAAATACAAATCAACCATATTTCGCAGAATTGCTGGGGTAATGGGCTCTTTCTTCACGGTGGGCTTGGAAAGTTTTCTTTTCAAACCTTCCCATGTAGACCAAAGTTGTTTTGGTTGGATCGTTGCTGCCAGCTGTGTTGTGTGCCCATGATATTGCCGAGACTGCCTTAATTATGGATGCTGCAGAATTGCTCAAACGGCCCAGATGGATCAAATACAGCACCACATCGTAAGGATCAGCCTCGATGCTTTTCTTGCCATAATTCGATGCCCACTTGTGCCAGTTAGTGAAGGCATAGGAATACTACTTCACAGTAGAGTCCAGCTCTAGCTTTGAGGACGATGTCGGGTAATTCCTTAGCGAGCTCCCTCAAGTCTTGTTCCCTGACCTCATGCTTCTCTCGCCATATTCCACTGTTGAATATTATCTGTAAATAAAGCGGATTTTGTGCCTTGGTCAACATACACAATTCTCAGTCAAAACTGAAATCTAGCCTCACTGCCAGAATCTTACTTCTCGTAATATTAGCCAGGAACTCGGCATTCCCCCCTCTACCAGGGTTAAATATCCCCATTGCCTGGGAAGTTCACAAATCTCTACAATTGCTCTTGCCGGATTGAGACCGTCTGGATAGAGCATCGGCCAGATAAAGGGGCCGAAAACCAACATGGACAAACCAGTGTTCCAATAGCCTTACAAGCTTCCATATGCTTGAGCACTCGAGGTATTAAAGAGATGGGAGGCACTACCCAATTATTCTCTGCTTTCCAATCTACCGTGAATGCATCAATTGCTTCACAACCTGGATTCCAGTACCTTGAATTTAACCTTTTTGTCTTGTTGTTATAGTAACTGGCGAATCCATCGATAGAATGTGGGCCCCATAAATTATCTAGAACTGCAAAAACGTGTTCTGCAGCACACCAGTCGTCTTGATCTACATGTACAATACGACTTAACTTGTCTGCCTTTTCATTCTTTGATCTTGGAATCCACTCCATCTCGATGTGGATATTATGCATTAAGCACGTCTTACAAATGCTCAGAGCAACTTTTTGCAATTCTTTCTTCATACTACCCCTGGTTGCTATCCTAGCAACAGCCTGGTTGTCGGTGAACCACTTGGTCTTTCGGCAGGACAGCTTTGTAGCCAGTGACACCAGAACTAAATCAACTGCTTTTAGTTCCCTCCAAGTGGAGCTCTTCCCTGACTGTATATTGTCCCACGTTTCCCTGTACTGACACGTCCCCGGTATCCACTAGATAGCCGCCAAAACCAGTCGAACTAGCGTCTGAATACAGAATTTTGGAACATTCTTTGCGGGTTCCTAAACTGACTTCATTCATTTTAGTTATATTACTTTCCCAAAATTCCAGCTCGCTTCTAGCTTCTGGGGAAATTTAGAATTCAGAATCCCGTGTCGACCTGGTCTCGATAAGAAGATGCCGCAAATACTTAGTCATTACATTGGCTATGTTGCCTATCATGACTAAATTCGTTGGCATAATTTTGCCAACCAACTTCGCTAGAGATCGAGCTGTCGCTTTCTGCATCAAACTTTTGATATCTTGCTTCATGGATAGCACCCTCCTGTCAGGAACCCGAAAAGTACCCCGAGTCAGATTAATTTCATATCCCAGCCATTCAATCGACCTAACTGGTACCCAAACATTCTTTTGAACATTAAAGACAAAGCCTGAGCTAATAATATCCCTTTTTACCTCTTCGCTCATCACCAGGGCTTCTGGGAGAGTGGCTGCAAACCCAAGCCCATCATCTAGATAAACTACAACGGACTTTCCTTCACTTCTCCACTTTTTGACGAGTGGCCGGATTACTTTTGTGAATATCTGTGGTGCAGTGGAAAGTCCGAATGGAAGCTGATTGAATGTATAGAAAGACTGGGTATCGTTTTCTTTCCATGAAAAACCCAAATATTTGACATGTTCTTGGCAAATGTCCACATGGTGGTAGCCAGATTTAAGATCGAACTTAAAGACATAACCTCCCTTCTTTAGGAACATAAGGATCGTACGCATGTCTTCGTACTTCATAGAAGCTTTGTCTAGGTACTCGTCAACCAGCCTCAGATCTAGAATGAGACGTTTGTTGCCGTTACTTTGAACAGAAACTGCCAATGGATTGACTACTTTAGGCATGGATTCTGTTTTCTGGATAGTGCCCAGCTGTAAAAGTTCGGTAACCGCATCAATTACGAACTCCCTATGAATTAAAGCCGATTTGTTGCTGTTGTATAAGCATAGCTGGTGGTTCAAAAACAAAAGGCATAACCTAACCATATTCAATTGTCCTTAAGACATTCTCAGGTAGAGCAATGGCTTTTCAAAATGCACAGTGTTTCTTTAATCTACCTGCGACTTTAATGCTCGGTAACCCATCTTTTTGCTCATATTCAACAATAATCCTCAACCACAAATGGAACGGTTTCGCCTACCCCTTGTTTTCTGTATACTTAACTGTACTGGCTTGTAGCTGAGGAGGTTGCAGTTGCTGGTTTGCTGACGGCAAATCTTCCTGGCAGGTCGCTCTCCAATGGGCAAAGCTGCCACAAATGAAGCAAGATCCCCCTTGGAATTTGGACACTCCGGCAAGGTAGGGGTAAGATTGGGAAGAGCGACGAAAAGAACTATCGCTAGTAGACGCCCACGAAGAGCTGCTGTCCCATTTGGTCTTCTTCTGTTGTTGATTCGTTGTCGTTGACGCTGCTTTCTTTTGCTTGGCCTTCCTTGCAGCCCTGTTCTCCGTTCTGGTGATCTTGGCGTCGTCATCTTCGTTGTCAGCTAGCTGGTGAGACTTGTACTCAGATACGGTCGCCCAACCATACGAACTGGAATCTGCCAGCCTAATCAACTTCTGGCGCTTGTCAATCGCCTCTATGGCCTTCGCCAAACTAGCTTTTATATCAGCTACCTCCAGGTTGCCGTCGTCTTCTACTCTCCCTTTGAGCGTCTGGATGATCTATCTGACTTCTCTGTACAAACACAATTTACCCCAAACATTAAAGAAAAGGTCCAAAAAATACATGGGGAATTGTTAATTCTGGAACAGTTGTTAATATATTATCAATTGATATTTACAAATAGGTCATTTGAAAGACATTTTGTGGTAAATTTTTCAGCATTATGGAGACATTGGCATTTAGGGAGACAAATCAGTGTCTTTTTATTTTCAAACTACCAGAAGGAGGCCGAATTTTACCGTGCATATTTTGAGAGATGATATTTTGGGGCCTAAAATGAAAACATACAAAGTTTGGTTCAGATCAGATTAGGGAATATTGATGTGACAGTAAAGTTGGAAGAATTTTGTGCACATTCTTATGGGAATGTCTACCTAATGACCCATAATCAGCTGGAACCCATCGACTGCACACAAGTAAATCTTTGCAACGTTGTACAATCTCGTTTTCAGGTTAGCACGGGCAGTGAAAACAAACGTGCATGAACATGGAGACCTAGGTACGATATTGCCGGAAGTGAAAGGTTGTTAAGACTGAAATTCGTTTTTTACCTTTCTTCATGTAACTTTTCCTAATATTACTTGAGGAAGACAATAGTAAAATTCCAACCTGAGCGTTTCATGGGGTGGTTTCAGTTAGGAATTAAAAAAATACATCTTGAAAATAGTCCCGGCGGTGCCCGCTGCTTCACTCGACTCGGACCGGCTACCCGACGCCGGCAAGCTCGGTGGTCGAGTGGTTAAGACATCTGCACTAGTAAGCAGGAGGTCGCGGGGTCGAGTCCCACCCGAGTAAGCTTGTGAGGTTTTTTCGCAAGCTCTCGGACAAGCACTGAGCATACAGTGCTTATTAATATACGTTGAGTAAGGGCAAAAACCCGTTATATAAATTAACCCTTGGTCCTTGATTAAATATACCACTCATTTCCGTGTCCGTTGCCAGTCTTAAAAAGCCAACCCCGTCACCCCCCTCCAAAAAAAAACTTCGAAAAAAATTAATCGTTTTCACAGTTAAAATGTGCCTTAACACACGCGCGGTCCTTTTTCCGTTTCTAAACCGACATAATTACGGGAACCGTGCAACGCCGGATTCCAGGAGCATGGTGGCGTGAGAAATAAATGTTATAGAAATAGACCGCAGTCCTGACTTACAGGTTATAAATTTCGGTTCATCAACTCTCACGGAAACAAAGTGCGGAATTTTACTCTCAAATTTTCGTAAAAGTTATCCTCAGACCACAAATTATTAATTACCTGCGTGAATATTGTCCGACAATTGCGAACTCAACGGCGCAAACTTAAAATTTCCGATGCCACGATGAATAGAATTACCGCAATACGAGAATTGATTTCGTGAAAATTTCCAATTTTTGGAATTTTAGTAATGTTGGAATTGAGACCGTAAAAAATTATGTACATGTACACGTGGCTCTGATTACGCTTCCGTGTCATCTGCCAATCCCTGCAAACTGCAACAGCGACCTCTGAAAGATTTGATGGTTTTACAGAACAGAAACATAAACAGCAAGCCATATCTGAAACATATGCGGCTTCGTCTCTTTTCTGTGTGGAGCCACATATCAGTGGCAAAGACCGAGACCTAGCCCTAGACGCAGGATTTGGACCACGGACTATCAAGCAGGGACGACGCGTACGCAGCCTGTCGTTTGCCGCCTTGATAGACTGGTTCCCGCCCCCCAGAAAAGAGCCACATGTATAATCTCAAACTACAAAGGTCGGGACCAGCCTAGAGGGCCAAAGAAAAACGATCCGATGGTACCCGGCTAGGCTACGAACTCCAGGTACGTGGTGGAGCCAGTGAAACTGTTTGTCTGCCAAGTTCATGCATCGATGACATACATGTACATGTATTTTGTGTGACCAATAAATATGTAGGCCTATGACGGATGGGATGACTTGGAAGAATAGACCTCAGCCAGCTACGCTCTATCGTAGTCGTACATGTCTGTATAGTGCACTATACACTGTCAAGTATTAATGGTGTCCCTAACAACATGATGTTGGAAATGTAGGTAGGCCTATTTACAACATGTACATGTAATTTAGGAAATAGCGAATTACGGTAAGACTAGCATGCATGACTAGAGTAATTACATGTGTAGGCCAAGCCTGCTTTATTTCGAGAACTTGAAGTTACTACTACTAGCCTATGTACATGTACGTAATTGAGTACTCCTTGTGACATACTAGAAGTACGGACTGAGCGATAACTTAAGATACTACGTTACGTACATGTACCAATGGGCTCTTCCAAAACTTGGCTAGCAGTTGTAATATGTCTTGGCATGGAACAGCCGTTGAGACGATGAGGGGTCAAGTGATGTAATGTTCAACGACCTTATTTTAAAGATGGAGACTGTGAGAGCGAGCCTGTGAGATTGAATGGGTGAAGGTAAAAAGACTGGAAAATACCAAAACAAAGTGAGTGAAATCATTCAATAAATGGCACTGAGAAAGTGGAGAGGCTAAGGTCGTATCTGTGTGCAAAAAGAATTGCACCTACGATTATAAGAGGGTGCGCCAAACTTGTTCACTACACCGACATGCAACTTGTGGGGTGCCACACTTGTGGGACTAGTAGGCCTATGGCTAAGCTCTTCTTAAAACATGTAAAAAGGGAGTGAACAAGGTTTTACTAGAGCACGAGACGGAGTAGGCTACGTGTAGGCCTAATTTTTTTTAATGAGATGTTTGCTCACCAGTCTCTCGCTCCCACCCGCTGACGGTCACTCCGGTCATGCCGTTTGTGTTGACCAGATTACGCATGTGTCAAGCCTACCACTCACCAGTGACCCCACTTGTTTTGTATGTGATATCAAAGGTCGTTTTTTGAAACGGGTGGATTCGGCTTAGACTTCAGTTTTGCTGGTTCCAATTCCAGCCATTTTGAAGCAGCGTTGGAAACCACATGTTCAAGCTCTGACTGGAACCAGTGAAACGCAAGTATAAGCTGAGTCCGTGCATTTTGAGACTGCCCGGTGGGGCAAGCGTGGTCATTGGTGGGCTCGACGCATGCGCAATCTGATAAACACAAACAGTTTGAACGAAGCAACTGTCATCAGGTGGAAGTTACAGATTGATGAGCAAACATCAAATTTGTTTCAAAAAATACTCCATCTCATGCTCTGCAACAATGTTCACCCCCTTTTTAAGATCTGCGAAGCAGCGTCAGCATTCGTGGTTCTTGCAAAATGGCAGGTACTTTGCCAGTGAAAGCAGAGACCATGGCGATGTACGCATAAATCAGCCAGTCCGAGGATCGGGTTGCACAATCTTTTCTGTGACCAATGCGTATGTGCACACTTGTTACAATTGTTTTCCTTGGCCCGGTGTGGTTACTACCCGTGATTTTGTGAAACTCTAGGATGTCTACGCTGTCCTGTAGATTACTCAGGTTTGCTGTCAGGCGTGTCAGGGGAAATGCTATTTAATAGCTTTGTTCCACCTGTGAATCATTCACGTATCAAGTTTCAAGATTTCAAAAACCCATAGCCTTATGACACCATGTAAACTGTATTGGCTCGAAGTCACACAGAGTATGACGGAGTAGTGACTTTGAGTTCTCGAAGTATCCAGAAATCAGTCTCCCATGTTTTCAGACTCCATCCAGACCAGGCAGTGGAGTGGTACATGTAGAGCTGTTGGCATGGCCATGGTTGGCAGGGTTGGGACCTTGTTTAGGGTTTGTCGCTTGCGTTCCACTGCTCCATTTTCCGTGGTTGACGTTGGCATGTCAAGACAGCTGGAGTGACAAATCCAATGCCACCAACTTTAATTTGAGGGCTTAACCTACGTTTATGAATGTATATACATACATATGTACTATCAGACATAAACAGGGCCCTACATGTACGTACATGTACCAGTACACGTATACTCCAAGTCGTGCAAAAATTCGTCCAGAGTGGGGAAAACACCAAGAGGCAATGTTTTTTCTTCCAAATGAGGAAAATGGGAGTTTTCTGCAAATAGCAACCAGAGAGATACATGAACATGTACTGTATACATTAGCCTCGTACATTTAACTACATACAGTGAACATACCAGTGCAATTTCAGCTCATGAGATCCAATGGATGTCTGATAATATCCCCAAACATCCCGGATAAACTTGATTGAGAGAAATTGCTATCAATTGGTACAGGGCCCAGTATGTTGACAGAGGCCCTGTTCACAGGTCTAGAATATACATTTGTTGCCTACATCCATGACATCATGTGCACAAGTGTATTAATTAAAACCTCTTTGCGCCGGGAGGCGGCTATAGCCGGCGTAAAAATTGAGATCCTCAGCCCGCTTTTCAGTTATTATTCTCAGCCCACGTTCGAGTGAACACGGTGAAAGAAGGCAGACCCTGGGTCTTGTATTTATGGTAATTGGTCTTTGTGCGTAGCCCAGAATTGAAAAGACAAATTTTGCATCATAATCACCAGCTTCACAATAGTCCCCACTTTGAAAAGAGGCAACGGGAATGTGGAAGGATGAGTAGAACCGCATGCCACCGAACAATCAGCCTTTTCACCGTGTAATTCAAAGCGTGCAGAGCACGCAGGGCCACAAACCGAGAATTTGCGGTTTGGCAGGTGGCCTTCATGGCCAAGCGAGGCAGGAATTCTTGGAGTCGGCTTTCAGGAAGAAATAAGGGTCGTCAAGGGTTTAATTAACCACTTTCTGCCGGGCGGCCCGTTTTCGAGCACGTACATTTATAGGCTTTAAATGCAGAGCCGGGGAGCCCGAACTGGGACAAAAATGTTGGGCCTTATAACAAAAGACCGTGCTCAGCACAAAAGACTGAGCTACTACTACATTACGGACATTTTTTTCTCTCAATAGTGGAGATAATCCAGCCTTGTTTTGAAACAGTATAGAGCAAGTGGATTACCACCGGGGACAAAAGCTTTCCACCACTGCAGGGATGAGCCACACAGCACCGCTGCACGCTAATCTGGCCCCTATTGAAAAGAGGTCAGCAGTGCACTGTGTCAGTTTCTGGAACAAAAGAATCTTACGTAACAACGCACAATTTGGGCTCTTTTTCCGAGGCTGCAGGCCAGGCTGAAATATTCAGGAGTCAATGAAGGTTACTTGTCAGCTTTAGAGTAGTGCCCAGTAGTATGTGGGTATAAACGGCCATTAAATGAAATGATTAATTTTTACAAAATTTTGAAAACAGAAAATCTTGAAAAGGACCCAGCATCTTGTCTTGCTCAAGAAAAATCCACCCGGCAGCAAGTGGTTAAAAGTCATTAGTCGTACTTGTGCGAGAGCCAGCGCGTGAACCAACATGACTGCATATACCATTCGTTTGCAAAAGTCTTTTTATTTTGTATAAATGATGTCACACTTCAGTTCTCTATATCATTGAATTATACATGTAGATTTTTACAACTTGGGAGTGGCCCCTTGAAAGTTTGAGGGTTTTGGGATCTTCCCGCTGCAGTCCTCTGGCAGACTACCAAGTCTTATGAATCTCTGCCAGTAGTCTACAGGGTGATGTGTGTATGTGTACTTGTCTGTAGGGAAGTCCTCATTTGACTTCAGGACAACCGCTGGCATGATTTGCTTTGAGCATCCTGCCAAGTCAAACGCATCTGGTTCCTGTGCGGTGCAGTGTCATCACAAGCGTCAGAGGCAGTGCAACAAGAGAACTGTTAGGTCATGCACCACTTCCTCATTGTGAAAAGTGGCAGCTTTGTTGCGGGCAAGTCACTGACTGTCTTGTGCTCATTGACGGACCGTACATCTGACCACACTACTACAGTAGTTACATGAACTGTTGGCCGTGACCCTGCATAGACGTGTACATTGTTGAGACAGTACAGTTATCTCTGAGAGTCAAGAGAGTCATCCCAGATGGATAATGTGTACTGGCATACCAGTACATGTATCTGGGAAGGTAGCTCATGTACATGTACGTTGTTCTGTAGAACATGTACATGCACCGGTAACTGCTCCATTGTCAAAACTCCTCTTATTGGTATCCCAGGGTGCTGGAAAGTTTGCAACAGCTGTAAGGTACATGTATCGTACATGTACCAGTACATGTCCCTGCACCTTGTTTCTCACTGTTGAAAAGAAATTTTTGTAGGATTTCAGTAACATGTAGGTTGCTACATGTACATGTGGGTGTCTTTCGAACAGTGATATGAAGTGAACGACAGTGTTCATGCACATGTGCATGTACACGTACCATACGCACCATATGTTCCAATGCATGTACATACACTGTACATGTATGTCACATGTACAACATACATTTGTAAATAAAGATTCACTGTTACTGGTACATGTACATGTACATGTATGCGTACTTAGATATGTCTTAGCATCTTTTCATGTTTGTAATATGTTTTGTTCATTGTAATTCTACAGGTACCGTAACGTAACAGTACATGCAATGGACAACTGTTAATGGCACTGCATCAACCGTACACGTGTGTGTGTGAAAAGAGACTCCTGCTGGTCATATTGGCTCTAGACTGCTGTTCCAGGAGATAATGTGGTGTCAGCCACCATTGGCACTGGTTTACGCTGGACAACAGCAATGAAGCCCGCCTATCTGTTCCGTGACCAGGTCAACGCTCTGGCCATTTGGTTCAAGGAGTGGAACGACTGTGAGCAGACCGTGGCCCTGTATTCACTCCTGAGGAGGGTCAGCCCGACACAAGCCCGCTTCTTAACGCAAGTTCTGGAACAAACCCTTGCCGATTCTGATGAGTGCCAGCGATTGGAACAAGAGGCTAATGACATCAGTAAGTCATTTATAACCAAACTCTTATGTACCGGTAGATAACGGTACATACACCCTGCATACTTTTATTCTGTACATGCAATGAAGTGATTAATTTCTGAAGATAATTTCCTTCAAACTTGGTAGCTTAAGAACAAAATTTGTTCAGTACAGGCTATGGTTAGATCTTCTGAGGATGATCAAAATTCAGATATGGTACTTGTAATATATGTGGTGTAAAAAAATGCATAAATCATTGCTGATTTGGATTAATCATTGTTGATATTTGATTTAAGTCGGCAAAAGTTCAAAAGAGATAAGTTGTGATGGCAATATATTATTTTTTTTGGACTTGCAGGAACTTCCAACCTGAGTTCTCATTCTGGTAACTGTATCGTGTCGCTGTTGCAAAAGTCCCATTACTATCCCAACTCTGTGGTGTGCAGTACACACTGTGGAAAATGATGTTGAAACTTGCTTAAAGGACAATCTCTAACTGATATTTGGGGTATGGTCCAGAAATGTTGAACAGGTACATTGCATGGTCAAGAATTGCACTAGGGCCACCAGTTTAATGGTTGAACTTAAAGTACCTGGTCAGTGTTCCACCCTGGAATTTCACTGAACAGTTGAAAGTGTGTGGTTGCAGGTATGGAGCTCAGTCTATTGTCTGAGGCTGATTTCAGCTTCTACCAAGTCTATCCCACTGAGTGTCTTCTTGCACAGTATATAACAGTATGGATTCGGCCGTCTCATTTCTGGCTGCATATAGCACAGTACTGGCACATACATGTACATGTAAGTGCTTTTTACCAGGAGTGCGCTTCCATGTTCAAATGCATACAGTATTAGTCCCTGCCAGAAAATGTGTACTCTTACATGTACATGTACAGTGTAGGTCATACATACCGGTATATGTACACAATGTACATGTATGTACGATGATCGGGGAACAGTCCCCCGTTGCACGCAACTTGGCACTGTCTAGTCAGGTTGTTTACTTTACAAGGACTCTGAGCGTGCTTCGTGCAAACATAACGCGGTGTAGTACCCTGACGACATCATGCGTTCTTTCAGCGTTCCAATGAGTGCACGTACACTGATTGTTCGATGTACATGTATGTACAGGTGTACCGGCACATTGATTGTTTGATGTAATGTACATGTACGTGTACATTGTAAAAGTACTTGTGGCTGATCATGATCTGCAGGTTAACATACTGGTAGTAGTACTGTCACACACCCGAATGTCAGTTGCCTAAATTTGCGACGCATATAGGCCTATTTTGTTCGAATTTTAAGATCTGTGTGATTTTTTTGACTTTCCATAATGAAATACATACATGTCTACCATTCAGCAATTTCTATAACGTACTTGAATTTGTATTCAACGGGATGGAATACGACTCACTGCAATTTTTGATTTTCATGGGCGTGTCGATGTTATGACCACTGGAGATTAAAGGTGGTGTACACCACTGGTAAAATTCCAAAAATCGGACTTTCGTATAATCCTGAAATATCTTACTTGAAAGAAAGTACACAACAGTCACAATCAGTCTAAAACATTTCCACCGAGAATGATGTAGTTTTCGAGAAAAACAAAAATGTTTGTTCTCCTATTACGATGGTCGGCCGACCATCGTAATAGAGTCATTTCACTTCGCACATCACATTCTTTAACAGGCGCCAAATTTCTTATATGTAGCAATTGCAGATTTTGTGGGAGTCTCCATTAACCCTAACCCCCTAGGCCTTTTCACCAGGAACCATCCTCAATCTTCCAAAATCCTCCGATTTTCAACATGAAAAAATTGCATTCAGCCTCAATCCTCCAAAATCCTTCAAACTTTCTTGAAAATGTTTTTTGGAGGTCTGCCTGCTGCCTCAATCCTTCAAAATCCTCCAGCAATTCCTGTCATTATGTTGAGGCAGTGCGAAGGGCATTCTTGAGCAGTGCGGTTGATTCAAAGGAAATATCAAGATGAATTCATGCATGACTAAGCAAAAACAATACAAGGTCTAATCCACAACCTTCACACATGGCATCCTTCATAATCAGCCATGCACTTTTGCCATTCACCCTCAATCCTCCAAAATCCTCCAAAACCGCCCAAAGGATTTTGGAGGATTGAGGAGGGTTAGGGTTAATGAATTAATAAACCTAACTGCCTAAAAGCACAATGATGTTCTTTCACCAAAACACTGTGAACTGAAATTATAGAAACCTGAGTGTTAGGCGTAAAGTACAAAATAAATTGGATCCGTGTGAAATTGAATTTTATTGAAGAAAAGGTTTTTTTACGGAAAACTTTGAGAATAATAATGGTATGATCCATATGACGGCTGTTTCCGAGCAGGATAAGTTTCATCAACAAAAAGTACAGTTTCCATACCTTAGTCCTCCCGTGTTTTAAGAAGTCATTCCTTTTATGACTGGTATTATTATGAATGGTGTTTTAGACTTTCATCGACATGTGAACTGACATACATGTACACGTAGAAGTGCCATTCCGTTATAAACACGATCGCACACACATGCATTATCATATACATCTAGGCCTACTCGTGTACAGACACAAGTCAATGTATTCCTGGATGAAGTTTTTCCATGAATCTGCAATGCTACATTTTCGAGGAGGGGCATTACTCCAAGGTAAATTTACTGATTACTCCTAGCTGTTGAAAACTGCTCCTTTTTAAAGGGAGAGAGAACCTGTCATGCTTGTTTCCCACCCTGACCCCGCGGACGATGTTCGCTTTACTATAAACACCCTTTAATCCATAGATTTTATGCAAGATAAACTACAAGTACAAGACCTTCAATTTAAGCATTGAAAATGCCACGTTTTTCTCAAAGCAGTTGTTTTAATCATGAAACAAATGAGTGGAATGTAAGTTGCAATGAATATTACTCACCGTAATCAGCAAATCTTGTGGATTTACGACAAAAAACCAATGGTGTACACCATGATTTGAGATGAAGACGGCAGCGAAAAGGGTATGATGTTAGTGCCCTCCTACATGTATGTAAAGATCATTCTTGACACAGTTGTCAGGTTGTCATATCAGTCAAAATCAGTCAAATTTCCCATACATGTACACATGTATGTGTCTGTGTACTGGGGAAGGACTTTTTACTGTTTTTGATGGTTACAGCAGAAGGAGGGTTAGTCGCCTATTGAGTAGGTCACCATTTTGAAAAATGAACCCCCGTTGTGGATCCCTGCAACATGTTTTTGAAAGCCTCCGTAACGACATGTAAATGAGCCCGTCACTGTGCCAGTCCCATGAATTTTACAGTTCTTGTTCTGATGAGAACGCTGCGTAATTATGTTTCCAACCCAAGGTGATCCCACTTCCACCAATATTTCAGCATTCACTCTTGTTGATCCAGCAAACTACAAACATTTTTCTTGCACTGTGAACATGGTAAAAGCGATATTGTTCTTCCAGCGCAATCATGGTAAAAGCGATATTGTTCTTCCAGCGCATCATGTACATGTATCAACAGAAAGGTAAATTACATGTATGATATCGGATAAATCTTTAACCCTAACCCCCTAGGCTCCTGCACTAGAAAGCATACTGAACCTCACAAAATGCAACAGGTTCATGTACTTTTCTATGTACGTGTACGTGCAGGTTAGTGTACCAAACCTGATAAACTCCAACAGAATGAGCCCGTTTGAGTTTGAGTGATATGGTATGGATGGGTCTATGCAGTATAGGATGACTTGCACTGAACAGTAGCAAACCTGACAAAATCAAGCATAGTCCAACAATTGGTACAGCAAGCCAGACACTGCACACAATGAACCCTGTGTGTCCCAACTCACACAGAATCCAACACCATCTCCCTAGGCCTTTCATCCCAAGTCTCACAAAATTCAACAACAAGTTCCTCAGGTACGGTACCAAACCTGCCAAAACCTCACAAAACCTGCTGTTGGAGTATGGCAGGTTTTGGGCAGTTAAGGTTAAATGAAATTCATTTTAATTGAGAATACAGGTGCCGTCATAATCTGATATAACAATGTAACATTTCATTCCTCCAGTTGTTACGAAGTTAGAATCATTTTTGGTTGTTAAAAAACAAAACAAAAAGCTGTTGCAATTCATTTCGAAAACCTAAAATACCAACCCTAAGTACCCCAAAAAATACCTCCTACTAACTTGTATCTGAGATCCCAAACATTTCTGAAGATATCCTGTCAATTCTCGTCAAATATTTTGGTTACACACATGTCATAATGTTGTAAACAAAAAAATTTGTGCAACTTCCAATGTTCGCCCAAGTTGGGATCATATTGCAAGCCTGCATGCACTGTCACGTGATCGTCATATAGTACAGACATGTCAAGTTCCCGCCATTCCTTCATCATCAAGAAATTTCGATCGAGTTTTCATTACTCACATGTTACGCTGTGACAAAAAGTTACGGGGTGTGGTTTCTTCTCAAGACATGAAGGTAAAATAAAAAGGAGCACGGTAGCCACTTAAAACTCAAAAAATAAAAATGAGCTTATGGAAAAAAGGAAGCATTTTCCCTTTCGAATCGGAAATGCTCGTTGTTGAGCTGGAAGTCGCCATTTTGTCTGTTTTGCGAGTTTACAATGTACATGTACCTGTCCGCTAATGCTTAGTGGTCCATTCACAGCGTGCTGTGTCGAGTCGGTACACGTGCACCGGCAACTGTCTTGTGAGCGGCGGAACGTTTGGTGGCAGGAGTCAAAATTAACGGTGGTACGCTGGCCTGAGACCAGCAGATCTACCGGTTATAAAACTTGTGGTCTGGTGGGCCAGTTGAAATCTGATGTCTTTTCTGTCTTCACGAACATCTCTCAATATTTTCTCACGTTAAAATGCTTGTTTATATCTCCCTACTTTACATTTGCAATTTTTGAAAAAAAAAAAAAAAACGAGTTTCCCTTCACATTTTGCTGTCGCTGTGGTGAAAACACTTGTGCAAAGCTTTGTGCATTAAACGAATCTGCTCTGGTTCCCGCCACGCCGCGCCCATGCAAAAAATGTGTGACTGAAATGTACATAGGAGCCAGAACCAGTCTGTACTGTACATGTACTGAATGAACTACGGTGTGTTCACTCTACATCGGTCGTATACGTCACGGATGCAACAATAAGGTTGCAGGTCGAAGACATCGATGATGCAAGAGCTTTTCTGCAAGTTACCGGTACCCCTGGTATATGTACCGGTAATTCACAGAACTTGATGGCGCATTTATGTATGTATTTTCTGCATTCATGAGTTTAATTTGAGATTGTTCTACTCGTGCCTCAAGGTTAATTGCCTGCTGGCCTGGATGCATCACGCACGCTCATCACGCGACACACGGACATTGTTGGTCAGTTTGCTGTCTCGACTGCCAGAGTAGCACTGTGTGAATTGTCTATATTTTTCTTGTAAAATTGGCAAATATAGAAATCCTCTGATTTTCGACATGAAAAAATTGCATTGGATCCTCCAAAATCCTCCAAAATTTCTTGGAAATGTTTTATTGGAGGTCTGCCTGCTGCCTCAATCCTTCAAAATCCTCCAGCAATTCTTATTATATTGAGGCAGTGCAAAGGGCATTCTTGAGCAGTGCAGTTGATTCAAAAGAAATATCGTGCTGAATGTGTGCTTGACTACATGTAAGTAAAAACAACACAAGGTTTAATCCCCGACCTTTACGCATGGCATCCTTCCCAATCAGCCATGCACTTTTACCATTCACCCTCAATCCTCCAAAATCTTCCAAACCCCCCCCCCCCGAAAGGATTTCGGAGGATTGAGGAGGGTTATCTGGTAAAGGTGCACAAGCTAAATGGCATGCATACCGGTACCTGTGAGCTGTGCCATACATGTATGTATACATGTATTTGCTATATAAGCAACTTTGTGTTAAACCAAATGAAACGTTGCAAAACAGTTCAAAATTGCCAAAAAGTAAATTGTTGGGGAAAATGTTTGCCCATTTTTATGCAACCAGAAACCCTATCTAGAAAAAACAACTTGAGATGAGAATACATATTGTGTACAATGTACATGTACACAAAACAAAATTGGCAACAGATGAAAAGAAACCCTTACTAACCAAAAATGACATGCATAGAACCATCATATTTGGTTTCTGTGTTTCATCATGTCAAATAATTTCCTGCACCATTGCACAAATTGAGTCTGTACACATCAAGTAGTTATTCAAAGCAAAAATTATTCACATTTATTGCATGAATGTACAATCAATTACATATGGTACATGTACATGTATCAACAAGTTCTGAATTTGTTTAGACAATTTTGACCACCATGATCTACATGAAGTACATGTACGGCACAATGAAACACTGGTTTAACATGTTTAAAATACATGTACATGTAACACTGCCTTTATGTACAGTACATGTACCTCCTTTTTTCAAAGACGGATCAAAAATCTACAATTCTTCGCAGAGCAAGAAACCAATGGCTCTGACAATAATGGGACCTTTCCTCATTTCTCTAAAATCCTCCCAAATTTCCCTGTGGATTTTGAAGGATCTGGGAGGGGTAAAATTAAAACAATACACTGTACGTGTACATATCACTATTATCAGACCAATGGCTGCCTCTTCCTGAGGCACTGAAATGTGCACAACACAGGGCTGCTTTCCTTGCTTTACAACCAACTGACCCACATGTATACATGTACATGTGTACATTGTTGCATGATGTGTACATGTAGGTTTACATGGTATGTACATGTACATGTAGGCCTACATAATGTGTACATGTACACGTAGGCTAGGCTACATGGTACCGGTATGTACATGTAGGCCTACATACATGTACATGTATGTACATGTAGGCCTACATGGTACATGTATATACATGTAGGCCTACATGGTATGTACATGTAGGCCTACATGGTATGTACATGTAGGCCTACATGTACATACCATGTACCGGTAGGCCTACATGGTACGTACATGTACAATGTACCGGTACATGTAGGCTAGGCAACATGGTACCAGTATGTACATGTACATGTAGGCCTACATGTATGCACATGTACTGGTACTTTTACTACAGATACTGTATACTGTACCAGTAGCTGTACTGGTAGAGCACAGCAGAAAGGGAATACAGTAGTTACAATGTACATGTACAGTACCATCATGTACATGTACTGTACATGTACGATGCAGTGCTATACATTCTACATGTACATGTACATGTACTTCTATTAAAGAAGCAGGTCACTTACTGTACATGTACACCTTCAAAACAAACCAATTGGATGCACATGTACCCAAGCATCTGTTTCTCAGTTGTGCCTCTCAGAAATTTGTGTCAATGGCTTTCACCTTTGGCCATGGCAGTGTACAGCTGGATTTTGGCTCTAGATGAGGTGTGCACCAATTCATCCTGATTATAAGGTGCACTCGAGTGAAACAATGCAGTCAGCTGTGGTTACTCTTTGCCTGTGTGTATAGATACGGTACGTACATGTACATGTACATGTACATGTACATGTACATTGATCTTCAGGTGCATTTACATGGACTAACATACAGTGTACATGTATGTACCGGTACCGGTACATGTACTGTACATGTACATGTATGTTTACATTTGCACATGTACATGTCTTCCGGTACACTACCAGTAGGCTCACAGCATCATGTACTGTACATGTACATGTATGTCTATGTATGGGATACATGTACATGTACCAATGCATACACATGCACACATGGTTTCTACGGTACATGTACATGTACCTACATGTATAGGCATTACCATGGTTTACCATTGAATTTTATGATCTACCGGCACCGTTACCTGTAAGTGCACCAAGTTTTGTAGTACATGTACATGTACTGTACCAGTACATATACATGTACTGTACCAGTACATGTACATGTACATATCCTCGTAAACATAGAACTTTATAAAGTCTCTCTTTATACTTCTACAGTAATGTTCACCACATACCGTATACCGGTAGTCTTGCCTCATAACAAGACTGGTTTTACTGTTTTGGCCATACCGTGCAGGCGACATGTGCCGGCGAGCACAGCCGAATAGCACTACCAGTAGAGGGCGCTATATTCACGAGAGACAACATGCCAGAAAACCAGTCTTGTAGAATTCCAAGCATACCGGAAGCTCACACAGTCAAGTTCATAAATGATACATGTATGCCTGTACGCACCGCTGAAGACTGAGCGCCATGCCGACAACGGCTTTCAGCAGTGTGCATGAGCAATTATTCATCATACTGGTTCGCAGGAATTTTTGGGTAAGCCTCCAGATTCTACAAGACTGGTTTTCTGGCAGGTCATCTCTGTAACACCCTCTACTGTAAGTGCTATTCGGTTGTGCTTGCCATCGCGCCAGCACAGGTCACCTGCACGGCGCGCTGGCCAAAACGGTACCGTACATGGGCAGTAAAACCAGTCTTGGGGCAAGACCACATGTACAGTACAGTACATGTACAATGCACTGTACCTGTACACACAAACTAGTACTACACATTATCCCATACATGTACATGTATCTACTGGTACATGATCTTTCTTGATGGGTTTTAATCAGTTAATTGTTGACATTTTTAGACAGAACCCCGTGACATTCATAACTGCTGACTTTGGGCCGTGATAAGGTACATGTATAAAGCAAATGATACATGCTCTTGTATTTTGTAATTTATTTTGAGTACCGCTACATACATGTAAAATGTTATCATTTGTCACCACTTTCTAATTTATCTGTTCAAATATAGCAGTGGAAAATATTGCATTGCCTTCCTATTAATTGTAAGGTGGTTAACAATCTACTGTACATGTACATGTACAAGTTGTTCCTGTTTATCAAAAAAGTTGACATGTACATGTATGGTACCGGTACACTGTACCGTACAGTTTAACCCTAACAGTCCTCAGTCCTCCAACGGGTGAAGGATTGAGGACTGTTAGGGATATGTACATGTACCAGTACATGTACATGTAGACTTTTAAGTATTCAACTTTGTTCAGGATGCAGGATGGCCATGGTCATCAGTGTTCTGATGACCACAGACTTCAATAAATTCAATGCTGTTCACTGCAGGAAATATCCCCCCCCCCAAGTTCATTTTTAACAATTGGCTCAGACTTTGTAGGACCTGTGTGCATACATGCTGTATGGAGTGTGTTATTTTCTTCATGCATGGATCTATTACATGTATATTGTAATAGTGACGTTCTTCACAAATACATCTATAAATACATGTGTATGTATTGAAGTATTTTGTCACTGGCCATGCAGCCAATACTGCACACCATCACATGTTTTTCCCAAGGTGTTCGGGAAAACCCAAGGTTGACCGGTATCCATACAAACGTGCCGTATGTTGTTGATACATACATGTACATTTGTACAGTATGGTACTGTGTCGGTAGTAGAAATATTGGTTATTGGTGAATAAAGGCGTCATCTGAATGTCTGTGGGCAGGATTGCCCATTTTCCCCAATTGTGTTGTTTGAGGGGTCAGTGGTTGTACCGGAACGCAAGGTGTCATCTGACATTTTTTGTTTTACCGGTACAATAACACTGCTCTTTCAATGTCAATTTTATGTACCGTACATGAACATGTACACGTTGGTGACAAAATCGCACACATATTACAACTGTTAGCCTGAGAAAACCTGAGACAGTGCTACAAAAAAGACACAGGGAACTTGCACACGAGTAATGTACTTTTTTGTACATGTAGGTACATGATACCGGTACATGTGTTCTATTAAGGTCAACATACACCTGTACCAGTAGTTGATACCAGAACAAAGATATCATAAAGGCTTAAAACCACCACTAGGCAGGTAGATCTGTGAGAAGTGAATTGAATATCACTTCCAGTTAGTTATAAGCCGTAGGACAGATGAAATGTCATGGTAAGAGTCTTCCCTGATTGTACATGTATACAATGTACATGCACATGTACTTGTACATGTACCGGTATGTATACTGTTTTTTGCATGGGTGTGGTGTCTGCCTTATTGCAGTTTGAAGGTTAATTTGTTTGTGTTGTTGGCATAAGGATCTGTATGAATGCCAAGGTCTTAAGAACCATGACAGAAGGAAATTGGCCATAATTGCATCCTGTCTGGTTAGAGTTCACTCACCCTTTCGCTTCATGCTAACTCGTGCATGTGCGGTTGATATGGTTTTACCTGTATACTTTTTCCGTTCACTCTGTAGTGAGTTTGTAGTTTATCTAGAAGCACAAATGAGAGCTGTGTGAGTACTTTGTACTGGTACATGTACATGGATACCGGTACATTATCAGAGGGAACCATTAGAAATGGTGCAGATGTGGAATACTTCAATGCAGCTCAGAAAAGCTGGTCGCGCTGGTTACTACATGCAGTATTTCAAAACCCACATGTGTGTACCGTACATAAGCATTGATATGAAATGGACACAGTGTGTTGGATTTAACTACATGTGTAACTGATACCGGTACATGTACATGTAGACATGTGGGAAAAACGTACACATGTAATGTACATTATGTACTGTATGTACCGGTACATGTACACTATCACTGTACTCTGTACATGTACTGTATCCTGTATGACCAATTTCTAATGGTCCCTATTACTGTAGGTACATGTACCGGTACTTGTACCATTACCCGACATGTACTGGTTACTGACATGTACATGTACGTGTACTAGTTCATGCATCATCCACGTGTAAATGGTAGGTGTACATGTACTTGTATACAGTACCAATATGATGCTGGTACGTGTATCAGGTGTCAGAATTCAGCTTTTCAGCTGATTTTAGATTTTTTTGTTGTTGTTTTAAAGAAGATTACCCTGAATTTCACTTTTTGTACACCTGGTCTGCATAAAAGTATTGAAACATTTCAGCTTTTTGCTAACTATTTTCAACTTTGCTACATTAACTGGCCACTCACACCCCTGATGTACCGGTACATGTACAGTACATGTACATGTACATGTACGTGTATAATAGTCATGTTTGTTGGTGTAGGGTACATATACATGTGCACACATGTACATGTACCGGTACTTACTGGTACTACATGTACATGTACATGCATGCAACTGTAATAAGAGATCCTGTGGGTTTTGCCGGGGTACGAATGCTATAGCTGCCTCAAGTGAGTTGTACATATACATGTACATGTACATGTATATTGTGGTTCTTGTAGTGAGAGATGTACTGGTACATGTACATGTACACATATACATGTACAGTGTACATGTACCGGTACATACTGTACCGGTATTCTCCTCACCAAGCCTAGAGGAATACCTGAAGGTATATTTGTACATGTAGTCAAATGTGTTTCATGCGATCAAGATGTACATGTACTGTACATGTACAGTGATCTCATGACTTGTTATTGCTCTGAAATACCAGTGTACTGGTACCATTGATAAAAAGGGAATTTGTTAACAGATGGTTTGTGAAAAACAGCTGTACATGTACACCTGAAGCTCATGTTACATGTACTCTACATTTTTGTACATGTACATTAAACATATGGGTCAATCTGTTTAATTTAAAGTCATCCACTCCACATGTACATGTACTGTATCTGAAGCAGATGTTAAATGTAGCTTGATACTGTACATTTAAATTTGTTCTTTTTGCAATACATAATCTACGTGTGTAATGAACTGAATAGCCAGGTTTTTAACCATGATTCTGTCTGATTGGATCAATACTTATGAGCTACTGTACCTGTGTACTCGTACACATACATGTACAGTGCACATGTGCAAATAGACAGCTGTGACATGCTGTTCTTGCAAAAATACATGATAATGCTGATACATGTAGGTTTTTTGAACGAGTTCATCCTTGCAGCTTCAAAAATACACTGTATCAAAATAGTTAATACCCTGCTGCATACATGTGTATGCAACGGTACATTAAATGTTGTACCACCAAAAAAACCTACATGTATGTACATGAACAGTTTACATACGTGTACATGTACATTGTACACGTGCTGAGCTTAAAATGTAGGGCCTACATGTACATGTACATGTATGCATTGCCATTTAGCATTTACCGGTACATGTACATTTATATACATGTAAGATGCATATATACATGTACATGTACATGTACGTATGTGTGTACATGTACATGTATACGGTACTGGGTAACAAATGTGTGACATAAATGAGACTTTTAAGAAAACTTGGTATTGCACATTGAAAATTGTCATATTTCACAGTCCATGCTGTCTAAAATATATATCAGTCTGTAAGTGGATAGTTTGGAAAATAAATGGAACAGAATAGTCTCTAAATTCTTACTCTGTGCTCGTAATGAGTCCATGCTGTCTAAAATACAAATATCAGTCTGTAAGTGGACAGTTTGGAAAATAAATGGAACAGAATAGTCTCTAAGTTCTTACTCTGTGCTCGTAATGAGTCCATGCTGTCTAAAATACAAATATCAGTCTGTAAGTGGACAGTTTGGAAAATAAATGGAACAGAATAGTCTCTAAGTTCTTACTCTGTGCTCGTAATGAGTCAGTGCTGTCTAAAATACAAATATCAGTCTGTAAGTGGACAGTTTGGAAAATAAATGAAACAGAATAGTCTCTAAGTTCTTACTCTGTGCTCGTAATGAGTCCATGCTGTCTAAAATACAAATATCAGTCTGTAAGTGGATAGTTTGGAAATAAATGGAACAAAATAGTCTCTAAGTTCTTACTCTGTGCTCGTAATGAGTCCATGCTGTCTAAAATACAAATATCAGTCTGTAAGTGGACAGTTTGGAAAATAAATGGAACAGAATAGTCTCTAAGTTCTTACTCTGTGCTCGTAATGAGTCCATGCTGTCTAAAATACAAATATCAGTCTGTAAGTGGATAGTTTGGAAAATAAATGGAACAGAATAGTCTCTAAGTTCTTACTCTGTGCTCGTAATGAGTCCATGCTGTCTAAAATACAAATATCAGTCTGTAAGTGGACAGTTTGGAAAATAAATGGAACAGAATAGTCTCTAAGTTCTTACTCTGTGCTCGTAATGAGTCCATGCTGTCTAAAATACAAATATCAGTCTGTAAGTGGACAGTTTGGAAAATAAATGAAACAGAATAGTCTCTAAGTTCTTACTCTGTGCTCGTAATGAGTCCATGCTGTCTAAAATACAAATATCAGTCTGTAAGTGGATAGTTTGGAAATAAAGGGAACAGAATAGTCTCTAAGTTCTTACTCTGTGCTCGTAATGAAGAAATATCGTGCAATGGCAAGGGATTGACTCAGATTTCCTTGGATTACGAACCGTAAATTTCGAGTCACGCTCGTAACAGCTGTACCAACATGAAGACACGACAAAGGGCGTGACCCCATCCTTGTTCCCAAGGTTAACCAGTGTTATTACTTTAAAAACATTTTTGGCAGTTGTAATTTTGTTTGGTCTATTTTATTCTATATATCCTTGTAGATTGTTAATTTTTTTATATTGTAATGCGCTCTTGAACATTTTTTGGAATGAGCGCTATATATATTTAATTCAATAATAATAATACTTGTAAAACTGTTGGCAGCATCAGCATGCATGCTTGTAACAACTCAGGACACCACATTACGAACATTACCATAAACTAAGACAACTTAACAAAAAGATGATCTTTCAGGTATTCAACTGAACATGCTGTACATGTACATTTAGAAGGCATAACAACATCAAACACAATAGGAACAAAATCAAACCTCATTTACAACAGTCAATACAGATTATTTAATCCATCCTTATTTCCATGACACATTTTGGTGTGATAACAATATTATTGGATTTATAAATTAGTGTATTAAGTGTATTAAATACATTTCTTGTGGGACTATAAATCCAGATTTAATTTTGTCCCATATTTACAGTATCAGGTGAAGGTTACAGCCTTTACATTCTCCTCACTGTGGGCGTTGTGTACCAACAGAAGTATATGTATACACACATGTATCACAGACTCTCTTGTTGGTGTTCACTGGTCTCAATATCATTATTAACGGTCTTGGTCATTGAATCCTTCACACATGACTGCTTCCAGTGCACTAGTTTTCTGTGACTGAATCAACTGTAGGGTTCACAAGGAAATAGGACATATGAAAAGAAGGATGCCAAACGGTTACTGAGAAAGAAGAGGAAAGAAATGTTTGATATGATTCATTGATTGTAGACTGTAATGGACAGAAATAGTGCTACATGTAAGTGCATAGTACCGGTAATGGTGCAGTGTACCGTTACACATGTACCGAACTGTACAGGTCATCCAAAGAGCCATCTTAATTCTTAATTTCTACAAACTTTATTGACTGGACGAAAACTTTATAGAAAGAATAAATGTACAGTGTACATGTTCCGGTATTTACATGTACATATACATGTACATGTACCAGTAGTGCACTAGGAAGGTTGTCAGTGTTCTGAAAACCACATTACATGTACCCATGTACATGTACCCATGTACATGTACCCATGTACATGTACCCATGTACATGTACCTACATGTATGTACATGTACCCATGTACATGTACCCGTACATGTAGGTACCGGTACATGTACCAATACATGGGTCTTTCTTTTAAGTAGGGGGCCAAATGTGTGACATGGTGGTCAAAATTTCAAAATTGTCTAAACAAATTCAAAGCTTGTTGATATGTACATGTAATTGATAATACATGTACACCTACATTCATGCAGTAAATGTACATGTACTACTACATGTACTTGTGTTTGACATGTACATGTACAGACTCAATTTGTGCAATTTGCAATGGTGCAGCAAATTATTTGATGTGAAACACAGAAACCAAATATGATGGTTCTATCCAAGCCAGTTTTTTGTTAGTAAAGGTTTTTTTCAACTGTGGCCAACTTTGTTTTGTTTACACGGGCAAACCGTGTTTTCTCATCACAAGTTGTTTTTTCAGGTAGAGTTTCAAGTAGCATAAAAATGGACAAACATTTTCCCCGAAAATTCACTTTTTGGCTATTTTGTGAGTTGTTTTGCAAACTTTTCTTTGGTTTAAAACACAAAGTTGCTTTAATAGCAAATGAATGGCGGAGCTCACACAGTGTAGGTACCGGTACATGTATGCATGCCATTTAGCATGTGCACCTTTACCAGAAACATTGTTTTGAAGTTTTTAGTTTAGAGAGCTTTATGACTCATTTCGTGTGTAACAGAGAAACCAGTCCCTACATGTAGCGGTACCTGATTCCGTGGGTTTTACCCAGAATATTCCTCTTGGGTTTTCCTCCCACCTCTAAAACTGTAACTACATGTACATGTACATGTACTTTTCATTGTCGGCTCTCTACAGGTTTCTTCAGGCTTGCGAGCTTCAGTGCCTTGGGCGCTTTTTAGGAATCCTTGGTGTTATTACCAGAAATAGATAATAATAATAATGTAACACTCCGACGGTCTACGGGTTCCACACGTAGGCAAGAAAGCACATTGGGCTCAGAACTTCTGTTTATGAGGGCAAAACCCGTTTATTTCGGCAACACAGTCAAAACTCGCCCGCCCGAATACTCACAACAAAAACCAAACTCTCGAGGCCGCCAAAAGAAGCCCCGTAGTGCTGGCGCGGCGGGGTCTCCCGGTCGGTCCAGCAAGGGCGCCAGCCGCACCACCGTGAAGTCAGACTGGTGCCCCCACCCGACCGGCCAGCCCCCCCGGCGCCACAGTAATAATAATATTGTACTATAGAGTGTGGTATGAACTATGGTACATGTATGTTTAATATCCCACCCATGTTGCCATTGGTTGACCAATCAGGATCAAAAATACAAGCTTGCTTATAAATGCCATACATGTACATGTACGTACTGGTACACATACATGTACAATTGTACCTGTAGGGAACAAGCAATATTGGAGTACATGTAAGACTGCTGCGTGTGCCATCTACCGTACGTGTACCCACGGACCATTTACCCAGGGATGTGCAACTTAAGCTCAGAGCTGGTTCAGTGCATGTTACGGCTGGCACAATATCAAAGCAGAAATTAAATTGGATTATGTACATGTAAAACTTTCTCTAATAATAAAACATATATTCCTGTCTACCACTTTGTTTTCTTGTAATATTTTAAGTCGGGGTACACCCTTTCTAAAAATATGCTGCTCAAGATATTTCATCCTATACATTCTGAGAAAAGTGTACCACAAAATTGGGGAATTTTGCCTCATTAAAACTTTGCTTGTCCTTGAAATCGATAAGTGAAGAAGATTTATTCGTCAAAACGAATAGATTTAAGCACCACGTCGGCGCGTCGTCTTGGCATAACCACGGCTGCATTGTACATGCTGCAACGCGTGTCATGTGGTCGCAGGTTTTTTCGAGAAAGTCGAGAGCGCCTGCGGGGGTAATAATAATCCGTAACACGCATGGAACCAAGGTTGCACATGAGTTTGCATTGGGGCCCCTCGCGGTTGCACATCCCTGGGTAAATGATCCGTGTTGTACCTGAACACGTCATTAAGTGACCACTTAACTTTATAACAGAAAAGTGGTACCATATTGTATGCAACAATAAGCTTAAGGTTTAATGGAGGCTCTTGACATGAGCTACATGTACATGTACGTACATGTATGTACTAGAACATACATGTACATGTACAGTACATGTACCGTTATGCAGCAAACACTTTGCCCTTGTGGTGGGTGTGTTGCACTTTGAAAGAGCATAATGCTTATCACACAATGGTCAGTCAAGCCATTACACTGGTAACTTGAACTCTACATTAACTGAATTGAGGGCATGATACTGCTTCGTTTGGTCCATGTACAGACATGATATCCCTTTTTTCTTTGTTGCTTTCAGGTTTTGTTTGCAGTCTGTGCAATGAGAGTAAAGAAATAGCCGTAGCCCAACTCTTGTCCCATCTCCCCCTGCTCCGCCCTGGCAACAACGATGTCAAAAAAGAGTACCTCAGCCTCATCCCTAAGATCCTCCTCCACTCGGTCGAGAACTCCCAGCACCTGGAGGAGAGTCGGCAGGTGCTGTCTTATCTCCTCATCCATCCGGCGTTGTCCAACGAGGACCGGAGCTCACTGGCCTGGTGGCTGGGCCGGTTAGAGGAGCACACCAACAGCCAAGCTGGCTTCCCCTCCCGCCTCCAGGTCTCGCCGGATCTCTCCCCATCACAGTCGCCGTCCCCGTCGCCATCCCCGTTCCCTGGCGGCATTTTGAACTCATCAGAGACTGGACGAAATGGCCTGCAGGGCGGCCTGAATGGCTGGCGGGCACAGCCAACCTTCAGAGACTCTGGGGCAGTGGATTTTCCCCCCACTGCATCACATTTTCTAGGCAGTTCCGTGCCCCATCAGCCACTGACCAATACCCTCTCAGCACCACCAGCTGTGAATGTCACTGGGCCATCTAATGATGTAGCAAGTAAGTACTTCTCAAGTAAGTATGACCAGTGTGGTGGATGTTTGAATAAGTAACAATATAAATGAGGGGATTTTTGTTTGCATCCTTTTTTACTAAGGGAGTAAATGTGTGCTTGGTTGGTCTTAAAGGTGTGTTGAAGACCGGCTCAGGAGAATGGCAAGGGCATTGTCAGCATTCATTCTCCTGACATGCCTGAGCTGATCTGCCATTTAAGACCAACTAAGCACATGTTTATTCCCATTCATAAATATTGATTTAGTCAGAGCAACAAAAGAAGTCTATATACAATACTTTTCCAATGATTTTGTTCCAAGAATTTTACTTTCATTTTCCCAAAACCCCCTTCCATTTTTTGGTATATTCCTTGTGCAAGTACCGGTAGTCCAAAAGAATCTCTTAATATGGACTTGGTGAGTTCTGCGTGCCCTGGCACACACGGACTCTTGACCAATACATGTAGGAATGGCTTAAATTGTCACATACCCAGGTGCTAGCTTGTTTTTAAGCACCAGACATTATCAGATGGCATTGGGCGTTATCAAATGTTAAAGAGTTACAGAAATAGAAAACATTCAGTTCACATGAAATATTTCAAAATAATGATAAAGACATAACTATTCCAAAATCTTCATAAATTTACGTGTAATGTTTACTAGTCCCCCATTAATTGTGACCGTAAAATGAACAAAACAATCCTCAAACAATTCCTCGCCTACAAAAACCCCCTTTTGGCCGTTCGCGCTCCCATGCTGATTGGATTACATCATTGCGAGAACGATGCATGTACAGTGTTCATGTACATAGCGCACTGTACATGCTGTATCGCATGCAATAGACCATGTTGTGTTTGATGTACATGTACATGTAGCTTGGCCAACAGGGCAAACACTGTTTCAGTTCAAGAAATACACGGTAGGGCTGTGTCTTGTAATTTTCTACCTTTAACTGAGATAGTGTTTACCTGTGGGCCAAGTGTACAAGTACATCAAACACAACGTGGTCTTTGCTGCATCTACTGTGCGCTATGTACATATACCGTACAGTGTACATGTGTTGTTCTGGCGATGACGTCATCCACTCAGCCTGGGAGCGCGAACAGCCAAAAGGGGATTTTTGTGGCAGGGGAAACGCAGGATCTTTTTATTCATTTTGTGGTCACAATTAATGGGGTAAACATTAAATTTATGATTTTTTGAAATGGTTACATACATGTATTTATTGTTACTTAGAAATATTTCACGCGAACTAAATGTTTTCTATTTCAGTAACCCTTCAATACACGGTCATTTTGCGCATTGTTGAATAGGGAAACTGTCAGAGGTAGTTATGAATGCTCCTTAGTATTACATTACAGTTTGCATGTTTTGCTTCTGATAATTACAAGTTGCCGATTAAAGCAACACACATGTATAATGTACTTGTACAATTGTACCTGTACAGTATTTAACTGGTACATGTAAATGTACATGTACCGTGCCGTTACATGTACATGTAGAAAATAGACATTTGTAGTACCTTTCCGTACATTGTATGCAGCAGTTTATAGTAGGATTCTTGGCTAACCAGACAACTGTCAAGTTTCAGACTTTCATTTACTGTATGTAAGAAATCACTTATTGGCCTGATGTGTTTATAATATATTTAGATTTGATTGTTTCTGCCCACTCAGGTTCCTTAGCTGGCCCCTCATTACCAGTGCACCAGCGGAAGAGCCGTAGCCATTCCCTGACCCCGCCCAACTCCTGCAGCAACACACCTTCCCCCCAGCCACTCACTGACTGGCCCTCAGAGGAGGAGCTGGAGCCTCGGACTAGCCGATCGCTGTCGCTGCCCATTGACCATGCCCCGCTCTCGCCGCAGAGCAGTACGGCCTCCTCAGGGAGCAGCACTGAGGCCCACGGGGAGGACGGCGGATTGTGGAGCCATGGGGGCGGCAGTGGTCAGCCGGGGCCCCCGAAGAGGAACAGCTTCCTGGAGGAGAACAGTGGCATGAGAGGTGATGATTGGCTATTGAAGGTTTTAGTCACGTGTCTTGATGTGTCCTTGTAGAGGTTAAAAATGACAATTGTACTGTCAATTTTGGCTACTTCGACTTTGCTTGAGACTTCATTGCAGGGTTTTTCCAAATCCTGGCTGTGTCTCTGTTTTTGGTTTCATCTGTGCTACATAATTAGTTTTGAATATCTACTATTCAACAATTCTTCTAATCTAGTAGCTTCTTACTATACCACTGGATGTGTCTGTCACACTCACTGAAGCTACATATACATTGAGTCGAAAGGTCTAAACTCAGGGGAATGAATTTATACAAACAAGAGTCTACATGTACCGCTATTCATACAGATACATGTAAATCCAGTGTGGTTTCACAGGACATCCTCCACAGCCCTCTTTAATGGCAGAAAACATTGCGACTGTGACTGGACAGTGGCTCTGCACAGTAGTTCTCACTTTGCTGGCAGGAAGCCGTAGCCATTGTCCAATGATAGTTTTACCATGGTCACAGATTCATTTCATGTACATGTACAGTACATGTATACATGTATCTGGTAAGAGCAACATACATGTACAGTGCAGAAACTATGGAATTTGAAATTGTGTCACGGTTATAATACTGAATAAAGAGAGAATCATTGTTTGATACGAGTGCTGGGTAGTGTATCAATGGGTCTACATGTGAACGTGTACATGTACACGTATTATCTCACTGTCTACAAAGTTGTGTGAGAAGCATTTGATGCACTCATTGATACATGTACATGTATGTGTGGCAGGGGTGATCAGTGACATGCTACACCTCTGGGAACAGGAAATCCAGATTATGCATCGAGATTAGTAAATGCTGAAGTTTGGATATTAGAAGGAGATTGACAAAAGTATTACATTTGGCGGTGTGATAGCATTATGTAGTGCTGTTCCACTTCAGGAAAGTTTGAAATTGAGCCCAGTTCAGAGGAAACAACCTATTATTTGCTTTTCTGCCTCCCTCCCCTCACTCTCGATTTCATTTCTACATGTACGGTAGTCCTGCTACCGTATCACGGGTGGACGGATCTCGTGACTGAGCTAATGAAGCTAGGCTTATGTCCAAGAGATTTGAGGGTTTAGGAAGCTGATGAACAGTTTCTGACAGGTGCCTTGTTGCTGAGTGGGAGGGGACTGGACCCTGGGAATGTGAAACTAGGACACTCTGGTCAACTGTGGGTCATGGTCATATGGTCAGTTATGGTCACTCTTCCAGGAAGATCATACAGATGTCATTGCACTTTCCATTGACATCCTTATTGTATGGTATCTGAGAAGTTAATGTCATCGACCTGCTCTGCAGTTAGCAAAATGTTTCTTTTGTAGCTTTGAACCTATTCCATGGTTTAGAAGTGATACCGGTAGGGCCGACTTGTATACATGTACTCGTACATGTATGTGGAGATTTTAGTTGTGATGACTCAAATCTTCCTCAGAGACTAAACTCTGTAGTCAAATTTCGCAGACAAGGAAAAGACCAGTTTCCTCTGTGATGCGCCACATACATGTACAATATACATGTACTGTTTCCAAGCTCTGTGACTCACCTCTTCCAAGAATTTCTAAATCTTTGAAGTTTATACATGTATGTTGGAGCTGGTCAGGTGTGACTCCCAACTTAGTCAGGGAACTGCTCGTACACGTAGGATCTGCCACTACAGGTAGTCAGTTCAAGAACAAAAAGTGGGCATGATTGTCTTTGTTTGGAAATGTGAAATAGTAACGAATCTTTCCAACCAATTCAGTCAAACGAACATTGTGTTCCATGCCATTAAATGGGGTCCAGAGTGTGTGTAAAGTACCAGCATAATGTACATGTACGGACATACAGTGTACTGGTACACATCTACCAGTATGTTACCAAGCAGATGCTTACACAATTTGTAGAGTGTAGACCATACACTGTACCGGTACCTTGTCACACGTGTGCACAGTACATGTATGGGACAATTATTCCTCCCCTTCAACTTCAAGTATTTCTGTGACAAATCACAAAGCTCCAAGACTGCATTTGAATTTGATCTACACTCATGAAGGAAGTGAGATGGTCAGACCACATGCAGACAAATACAGTGTGTACACAAGTAGTTCCATTCAGGATCATTTTTGTGTGACGTATGGTACCGGTCCATGTCCATGTACTCTGTATGGGAATCTGGACTTGTTATCATGGTGTACATGTACATGTACTCTGTATGGAAATCTGGATGTGTTATCATGGTATACATGTACATGTACTCTGTATGGGAATCTGGACTTGTTATCATGGTGTACATGTACATGTCCATGTACTCTGTATGGGAATCTGGACTTATCATGGTATACATGTACATGTACTCTGTATGGGAATCTGGACATGTTATCATGGTATACATGCCCATGTACTCTGTATGGGAATCTGGACTTATCATGGTGTACATGTACATGTACTCTGTATGGGAATCTGGACTTGTTATCATGGTGTACATGTACATGTCCATGTACTCTGTATGGGAATCTGGACTTGTTATTATGGTATACATGTCCATGTACTCTGTATGGGAATCTGGATGTGTTATCATGGTATACATGTACATGTACTCTGTATGGGAATCTGGACTTGTTATCATGGTATACATGTACATGTACTCTGTATGGGAATCTGGACTTGTTATCATGGTATACATGTACATGTACTCTGTATGGGAATCTGGACATGTTATCATGGTATACATGTCCATGTACTCTGTATGGGAATCTGGACTTGTTATCATGGTGTACATGTACATGTCCATGTACTCTGTATGGGAATCTGGACTTATCATGGTATACATGTACATGTACTGCCTTAATGAAACTGTACTGGTAGTATTGACCACAGCATTGTAATGGGTTGCGTTCGATTAGCTTCCCTAAAGACACCAGTGTTACACCAAGGGAAGCCTTGAAATGAGGGTAATCGAACGCTGCAGTGTACTCGCCAAGGCATTCTGGGAAAAAGGTCAAGTCCCAGTCACGTTCCATCATGTACGTCCACGCACGAACAGTCCATCCGTGACGTCATTACACTCGGGCAGCCTCCAGAGACATTAATATGCACTGTGCAGGTGTCGTCCAACCAGAATGGCGCCCATATGATAACAATGTTTTGCACGTACTCATGGTGAAGTTCCCCATCTTGCGCCGCTATGCGGCGCTATATGATCTTAGTAGTGGCTGACACCAGGGCAGGCACGAGGATCACGTGATGGCTAAACGGACGCTCTCGTGTAAGTTTGGCTAACACGTGTAAGCTAATCGAACAAACCCAATAATTATTATTCAAATTGTACCAAATCTGTGCACATTTTGATGTGTCTCACCAAAGCTCTGTCAGTGCAAACAAACTTGACAACTTTAAACAGGTTTCTGCCACACTTTTTTCATTTGATAACTCACAATGCAATAACTGTGCTTCCTATTTTCTTGCCTCGTCCAACTTTTCTAGTTTTAATCATTGCTTTGTCATTGTAAGCAGCGTACATGTACTGTACATGTACCGCTAAGACCGTTTCCAGCGCCGTGCATTATCAGTGATTGGACAGTCTCTCTTTCCTTGCCTTCCACCTAGTTTGAACCTAGCACAGTCCACGTGTGGGGTGGGTTTTCAGTCCCTACTGAGTCCTTGGGTTTCCCCAGAACAGTTATCCAGGCTTTTCATCCCACTTCTTACACTGAACATTTCTTCGTTGTCTTCTTCACTCATCATCATCCTGTAATTGGTGCTAAATGCACTCTTGGATGATCAAATAAATATATAAACAATGCTCGAGCATCGTTTGTGTTTGTGTAAATGACCTTGTGATTTCTTCGTCCTTCTCAGATGTACCTTCCTGGTTGAAGAGTCTGAGGTTACACAAGTATTCAGGATTATTCCAACAGATGACGTACGACGAGATGATGCTGCTCAATGAAGGCAAGCTGGAATCGATGGTAAGCTGGCCAGAGTTGTTACAGTCAATGTCATCAGTTGTAATCGGGGACCCTCCCGAGTCTACCAAGTAAACTGAATTGAAACCTTGGAATGTAGACACAGAAGTAAGCCTGGTATGAGCAATGGAATGGGGGACATTAGAATCCTGGTATCGAAGAAATTGCATGCTGAAAATGAGTATTCATAAAAGGACTCAGACTACAGAGAGAACTTGGTCAGTGGCTAGGTTTATGAGGACTTGATTACAGTTCTCTTTTATTGCAATCATGCAGTATAGTCCTTGATGTTTGAAGTGGTTTTACACGTAACTACCAGTATTCAAAATGATTTGGGTATTTTCTAGGGTTTTGCAAGTGTGGCACTTATTCTGAACTCAAGTTTTTGGTGCAAGTGTGGCACTTATTCTGAACTCACGTTTTTGGCTGAAACAAGCGTACGGCATCTCTACCAAGAGAAACCTTTTTTCCTTGGACTCCAAGGAAGCCTGAAGTAGCAGCCACTACTGAGAGCAAGGCAACTGGGAAGCAAGTGTTTCTAGACTCCACTGAGATCCATCACATGTACATGTACATGTACCTGTGTTAATTTGGACAGCATCTTCTCATGTTATATCCTGATGAGAATTTCAACTGGTCTGCTTGTATATTTGCCATAAAAACAGTCAATAACTTTGTAAAATGTGACCCAGTCCACCAAATCCACCAGTTTTGTTACAGAGATGAGTTACTTCATCATTGTACGACACTGTGAACCATTTTTGGAGACAGTAGTGCATGTTTTGAGTGTGTTGTTTGGCTGTTGTTTTTATTTAGAATTGATCCTTTTCGTCTGTTCTAGAATGTAACGAAAGGTGCCAGACATAAGATTGTTTTGAGCATCCAGAAGTTGAAGGAACGACAGCTAACCCTTTATAACCTAGAGAAGGTGAGCCTCCCATGTAAATGAAATGCTTGACTCAAGAAACAGATACCAACAGTCATTTTTATCTCGTTGAGAGTCAGATAATTTTTTTATTATTTTGATATGTACCCTTTTATGGAGATGAAACTTTTCGTATTTTAATTGGTAATGAACGTGGTCATGTTCTGATGTTTGAAAAGTTTCCTCTGTCTTGCAGCGCCGGCAAACTGGCATGGACAGCTCAGTGCAGGAAAAAAAATCCATGCAGTGCTGTGCCTCTTCCTTTTAGCCCTTCCCTTTCCCATTTTCCCCACCACTACCAGGAAGACATCCAGTTGCTGACTCACAAACAGACCTTTTATGACTTGTACAAGTAGTTGGGCCCCCTACCCCTCGTGCTAAGAAATGTGCCATGGTGTGATAGGAAATGCTGTCATGGAAATGTGCTCCCTCTCATAGACAAGAGCAGGAAGAGAACAACCAGCACGTGCTGGGCCATCAACCGGTTCCCTCCTAGTTGCCGAGCTAGCGTGCGCATGATTGTACTGTGGCTTTATTAATCCTTTCCTGTCTGTAGGGTCGGGAGCAGGATGTGGGTGGGGGTAGGGGAACCAGTCAGAGACTGGCCTCATTTTTCAGTCTGCCCTATCTTATTTTCCAGTTTCGTTTCCAATCACCACACGCGTGTATATTTCCCTTTTATTTATTCTCTTCAGTGAAAGTGTTCCCTTGAATAACATTTCCTGGGCAAAGTTTTTATAAAGAAATGTGTCATTTTGTTCCAAATGAGTTTGGTAAATTAACTAGTCAGACTTCCAACATGTGGTTGACAAGGAATCCATTTCTGTGTTACTTTACATGTACGTAAAATTCATTTTACATTTTGTAAAATTTAGATTTTTGTGTGATTTGCTTTTCTTAGATCATGTATTATCAAAGGGATAGATTTTTGCTTGCGAATAAACTTTGTAACATATCTGATTGGAAAATTAAAGAAAACAAATTCAAAATAACATCAACGTGACTCGTACAATACTGGCCAGCCAACCCTAGCAAGCCCGGTAGTTATGTAAGTGGTTAAGACATCTGCACCAGTAAGTGGAAGATCTCGGGTTTGAGTCCCACCCAAGTAAGCTTATGAAGTTTTTTGCAAGCTCTCCGACAAACACTGAGTATACAGAGTTGTGAAAATGTACCTTGGTGTAAGTGCAAAACCTGTCATTAACCCTAACACTCCTCAATCCTTCACCTGTTGGAGGACTGAGGAGTGTTAGGGTTAAAATCAAAGCTTCAATAACAAGTCGTGTAAACCGGAGCCCCGTTAGTCTGATTTCATAGGATATACATGTATATTCCAGTTTCTTGTATGTTTACGTGGGCATTTTCAGTGGACAGTAAATCTTTGCGACCTTTATTGAGGCTGTTACTAAATTCAGTTATACAATTAACCTCACTAATTTGTCAACATCCAAATACCTGCCTTGGGGGCATTACTGCCCAATTGGCATGTGTTAGGGACATACATGTACAAGTACTTGTATGTGCATAGTACATACCCCAGTCAGGGGTTATAGTGACCCCCACGAAGGGTGATTTTTGCCAGTATCCAAACACATGTATGGCAGCTACATGTACCGTACTAGCATATATTGAGGACATTACTACAATGTACCAGTACATGTACTGGTACCCTTTTCTACGGCTGATATTATATTTAGCTTTCTCTCCTTCCCAGGACATTCTCAATGACAACAGCCCAGGTAATCTCCGTAATGCCCTGAATGAGGTCAAAAGCATGCTGAATACTCCGATCAAGGTGTATGAACCACTAGAGTCTTCCAGTGAGGACTCGACGTCCTCACAGCCAAGTGAGGATGGAGAGAAAGAAACCAAGGAAGGAGATTTCCCCGGCCAACTCACCCGGTTCATGGGAAAGAGTAAGTCGGTTGCTACGCAGCCTACATGTACATAGCCATGGCCTTCCCACAATCCCACACCCTTTATCTGGAAGATAAGTCATTTCATTGACCGAACATGAATAGGTATTCGCCTGCAATTACTAAAGCCAACAATGCATGCTGTTTAAGCTACATCAGATTACTTCTCAAGATGGCTTGTTTTAACTTACATATTGGTTTTATTCTGTTTAAAGCCTATCCAGAAGTTAAAGATTGTAGTAATATATTGCAATAAAATGTACTTCTTTGTACACAGTTTCATCTGATGTTTACCTCTCAAACTTTGGAGATTTATGCACTTGTTTTTGCTGAAGGGACACTAAAGTGTATGCTGTTGACTTATAGATGGAAGTATTTTCAATTAGTTGGAACTAGACAAGCCTACCAGTACATGTGGGTGCATAGGCAGAGACAAAGCCCAACATTAGAAAGCCCTGTGCTTCCTGTATTCACAGACATATCTGTTTGGTTGGTTTTTTTCGCTGTAGTGTGCACCCAGTTGTTGGTTGCAAAGAGACCAGATGAGGACAACGTCAGCTTGTACCTGCAACTCCTGGATAAGTGTCTCAACCACGAGGCCTTCACTGCTGCCCAGAAGAAACGTTTCTTGTCATGGCGTCAGAGCTGTCAGAAGTTTTCCCGCAACCCGTACCCCCGCAAGCTATCCCTCCAAGAGACCAAACAGCCTAGAACGTGAGTTGATCAATCACTCACTTCCAAAAATTGAACTAAAAATCCAACTAACTAAGAAATAGGCCAGATAATGGCATTTGGCTTCCCATGGGAATGCAGCCAAATACCATGAATACTGGCTCTTGAAAGTGATTTGGACAATATCTGAATGTATCTCACTGTAACCTTTAAAAGGACACTTTTATCATGCAGTCCACATACAACTGCCAAGCTCACTTTCAGCATGTTGTCTGTTTCCGCAGACTTCGCAGATTTGTAGGTGTGTATATGAAATACATGGAGGATTAAGCATGTACATGTATTTATGAACATCCACTGTTGGGGCTGAGGGAACAGGTGGCACTGTTATTGTAAGATGCCCTTGTGAAAATCTGTATTACCTAGTTTCAGGTTAACAAGTCCTCGACAAACACCAAAGGTACCGGTAATTCTGGTGAGGCTCTGCTAATAAAGGTTTGATAAATACAAGGTCATACCGGTACATGTGTTACCCTGATTCTTGTGATATCATGGGATTGGATGGCAAGCCATTGATTGTTTGTACAAACCTATTGGGCTAATGAACTTATTTTGATTAATTTAATGATTAATTTTGTGTTCTGCAGAATTTTGTTAGTCCTTCCTGCTCATCATACGTGCATCATCCAAGATGTAAAAAATGTTTATTGGCAACTGGTAACACGACCAACCACGTGGTACATGTACATGTACTAGTCTTCTGCCAAACTATCCAGTAGAAATGTATACTGATTAAATTGTGTGTACCAATATCATTGTACATAAACAAATGTAGCCTTTGTGGTTCCTGCACAGCACACGCTTTACGTTTAGAAAACATTAACAGAATGTACATAAAACGGCTTGTAAGTGTCCCGACCCAGTCCACCATTTTCCAAGTGCATAGGTGCCTTTCAGCCTCCAGAGATCGTGCCTAATGGCATCCAGCCCTCAGTCTTGAAGCGCTATCAGTAGTTGTGACACTTGCCAAACCGTTAATAACCTGTCAATATTCCAAACCAACTTCCAACATTCCAAATCAACTTTCTGTTTTCCAAACCAGCTTTTCAACATTTTAAACCGACTGTCTTTTCTATGATGATCTAGTCGATTTTTATTTATAGAAGGAAGAATCTCCCCACAAAACGTGAATCCAGTTACACCTACATATACATGTATGTGCTTTAAAAACAGAAGTACATGTACATCCAGCGCTACTTACATACGTGTACATGTATGTGCTTTAAAAACAGAAGTACAAGTACATCCAGCGCTACTTACATACGTGTACATGTATGTGCTTTAAAAACAGAAGTACATGTACATCCAGCGCTACTTACATACGTGTACATGTATGTGCTTTAAAAACAGAAGTACAAGTACATCCAGCGCTACTTACATACGTGTACATGTATGTGCTTTAAAAACAGAAGTACATGTACATCCAGCGCTACTTACATACGTGAACATGTATGTGCTTTAAAAACAGAAGTACAAGTACATCCAGCGCTACTTACATACGTGTACATGTATGTGCTTTAAAAACAGAAGTACATGTACATCCAGTGCTACTTACATACATGTATTTTGCAAACTATTGCATAATTACATCTGTATCTTTGTATGCATACAAATGTTCAACCATCAGGTTTTCAAAACTGTGGACAAGGGTGACTGGTGCTTTTATGGTAACTTATCACTGTTCCAAAGCCAAAAAGAGCAGTTTAAATTGTCCTAAACTCCTTCACACTGAATGACATATAAACGTGTATTCATTTCCCGTATCCCATCCTGGCAGCACCCTGGAGAGATTCCCATTAAGTTTGTACAGACAAGGAGATTCAAATTCCATGCAGGTTGATTGTGTGTGGAGTGGCTGAACGTTTTATCAAATATTGCTTTGCATGACAGTCTCACAATTTTTAAAAAGTTACAATGTGTTGACAAATGTAAGACAAAGCCCTCCCACCAGTGGTCAGCATTTGTAAAGTCCAACTTTTAAAGGATATGGTTGTGGGTTCTCTTGCTTAAAAGTTGGTATTTTCAGCCAAAAATTGTACCACAAAAATATGCTGTGATGGAATACTACCATCAGCACTTACTGGAAAATTCCCATCAGCACTTACTGGAAAAAGACACAGCTGTGTGAAGTTTTGCAACATGCGGGTCTGCTTTGAAATAACACAACCCCATTAATCCCATCTACAATTCTTTGTAGAACTATGGAGAAAAAACTGTGAAAGAGTATCTACATGTGCCTACATGCACATGAACATGTAGCATTGACATATCTGTAGTACAGGAATGCGTAGACAACATGTGACATGTAGTTTCACCATCCTTGTATTTGTACATGTACTACCGGTCCAGTTCTACACTTCAGAAGGGATGACCATTGTAGGAAGAAATTTGGTTTCATTTTCATGTTTAATAAGAACCAGTGCAATACAGAATCCAATGTGGTGAAAAATGAGATGGTGTTATTCCACTGAAGTTGGTTGGTTTCATAGTTTAGTTTGAAAATAATGCTGTACTGAAATAACCAGGAACTTTTGTGTTAATGTTTACCTTCTGAAAGTGAGGAATTTTTTCCCACGCTTCTCAGCAAAATGCAGGCATCTCAAATGACCAGTTTCTTTTGTTATTTATGATACAAAAATGACTCCATAGCACTATTTTGTATTGCAGTCCATTGCAGGTCTCCATTCTTTGTATTTAGCTTTTAAGGAAGTTTTTTTAATGGGGGTTGCCTTTTCATCTGTTGGGCGCTGTGCTTTTTCTCGCACAGTGGTTCCATAATCCAATTATCCTGGAAATTTCATAAGTTAGAAGAATTCTTGCAACACAATATCCCATGCCACTGATTCATGACCAAGATAATGGTGGTTGCGGCCAAGTCAAATGGGCCCCCTGCATTTGTCACTTCCTTGTTTACTTGGCCTGGACCTGAGGGGAGAGAAACCTTCCTTAGTGTCATGTAAGCTTTTGCCAAATGAAAACTTCCCAGAACACATGTACGCTGTACATGTACGAACATGTACATGTACATGAACCTTGCATGTGTACATTGTACATGTATATTGATGTGAGCAGCACACGTTTCTGCCAGCCTCATCCTTGGTTTTCCTTATTGATTAGAACAACATTTAGATAAACATGTACATGTATACACAAAACAGAAGATACATACATGTACATATACATGTGTGAATGGAAAACTGCTCCAAATTGTTTGAAATAAAGGCACCAGTAGTTGTTATTGGAAAGCAGTTGATGACACATTGGCAAGTGACAGAACTTGGCACAGACATTTCATTGATGTCTGTTAGTGACAGTGATTGATACCTTCAGGAAACGTTGTTTGATGTATGGTAACGTTCCAAGTAGATGAAAACATCTGCCATCTACCAGTGTGTGTGTAGAGTAATGCATTGGTATCAACATTTCATCTTCATTTTACAAGTAAATACAGTTGGAGTTACAAAACAAAAATAGGAGTATTGTACATTGTACTTTAAACGTCTGGAACTGCCAGCTTTCCAGAAGTCTTGCACTCATGCATCATGTGACGTCATAAATATTACACCAGATACTACATCAGCCTTACACCAGAGACTGTATATTACATCAGCCTTACACCAGAGACTTTAACAGTAATCTTCCCGTATCCTTCAGTCAGGATTTTGGAGGATGTAGGAGGATACACGTAGACATAGAGTCCAGCCACTCTTACTGGGACTTTTAATACATGGAGTTTGACAACCCAAAAGATTGTACCATTTACCTGTATTCCTACATGTACATGTGTACGGTCATTTTCTCTGCATTCTTTTTGCATTGCACACAGTCCATACTGTTGATCACCATGCCAAACATTTGCTTCATGAAAATTTTCCTGCAGATTTCATTACTTCATGTTTTTTTGAGAAATGTTGATGACTTTTCAGTTTCTCATACCTTTTTCCGGTTGACCCCACATTCTTGCATCAATTTTACTTGATTTGTGATCAGACGCCTCAAATTGAGCCGAAGGACATCTCCCACTTACATGTACAGTATGTGTTTCTAAGTTCTAACTTCCCTGTGAAAATGGATGTTACACATGTATAGATGGAAAACATTGAAAGTTTACTTTGCGATAACTTCAATGTTCATGATTTGTTAAGGGCCTGTAACTCAAAAGTACATGTACATGTAATTCTTACTTGTTGTACATATGCCTGGTGCTGTATTTGATTAGGTTATGGGCACACGTGCAATTGGTCAAGGTACAGGAACCAGTAAGTCTGGAATTCTTTGTAGGGAGTTGATAGGACAGGAGTACATGTACTGTAGCAGATAGATTTTTCCCCTGGTACTAAACTCTAAAAAGTACATGTAATATATTTCATATTTCAGGTGGGGTCATTATAGTTCCAATTACCCAGGGGACTATGGTGTATTTGCTGCCCAAGGGCCAGGAGGTAACAGGAGACCAACTCGGCCACCCTTTGCACAGCCTCAACCTCAGGGTCAAGCTCAACCTCATCCCCAACGCATTAACTCGTTGTTGACTGGGGGAGGTAGTCCTGCACTCTTCCGGCCAACACAGACATCCAACATGTATATGAAACCCAGACAGGTAAAAAATTAGTATGAAATTATTTATGAAAACATGACCCTGTCTTTGACTACAGCTTCAGTCTCTAACTTCCCTGACCCTGTTGTGGCTCAACACACGTCCATTAGTTGTTGCATGAACTTTCTATCGTGTTACTTGAGCGTGGATGTCATTTCTCAATATCCCAGGACCTTTATGTTCCAAAATTCTGCATTCTTAGAGGTTTAACTATATAGGTTCCATTACTTTTATTTTTTGAAAAAACTATTTGCAAGAGAGATTTATTGTTACCCTTCCTACAACCTCATGTTGAATATTTTTTTGGATTTGTGTCCCCCCCTCCCTCGATATTCAGATGGAATAACTTTTTAACTTTCAACTACGATAGTTTTTGATTTTGTTTTCAAGTCTGAGCTTAAGCACCGTCGATATATCAATATTGGCTTGGTATCGATATTGCAGATGTAGTTATTGGGTAATATCGATATATCAAAAATATCGGATTTTCAAGAAATATTGAAAATATTAAAACTTTGAAATATCTTTATTGAAAAATATACCGCAAATATCGCTACTCAGGAATGAATTTTATTAAAAGTATGAAAGTGCATCATCACATCACGGTAATTTTCAATGAGCCACGGCTTATGTTGGTTCTCACGCTAAATTTGTTTACCTTTTACACACATTACTGTGTATGTGACATTCACTTCTGTACTCTGTAGTGTCACCATGGACCCAGACTAAATACAACCTCACAGAACGTTGGCATTACCAGGCGCAGTGCACGTACATGCAGCTAACGCATATGTAGTCAACTTTACCCGCTTGAGGAAAGACTAGCATAGGGGTTACAGCAATTCATGCATTGACATCAACCCCTATAGAGCGCATGTGCTTGTGTGTTGTATGATCGATTCTGTTGCGTCGTCAGATGTACATGAACAGTATGTTCATGCATACTCTACGTTTACCATATCGTGTGTTTACATGGTCGAGTTTTTGACAGCTAGTCAGGTACATGTCGCTTGCAATGAGGTAACCTTGCAGGGTAACATACAGTTACTATGTTCTACTCTCTTTTTTCTTACATATGCTAATGTAACTTTTCGGAAGTGCATGTAAACTTTTTCAATTGCTTGCACTCATGGTGCAGGTAGAACCTTTTTTCTAATCCAAAGCCTGGTTGCAGTTGGTATTCTCTATTGGCATCGGTCTGCAAACTCCACCCTTATTTGCATAATCATGAATATGCATTGCCACTCTAAAGAAACATAATTCATTGATAATATTTAAAATAACGACGATTGATTGGACATTTCAGATTTCAAATGTACAACATTTTAAAAAGTGCAGAACCACAAACGATGATATCTCTTCATTATCCAGGACATTTTGGTGCAAAAAATGAAGTTCACTTTTTGTAGCTGTGACTAGAAAGGTGCATTGTGGGATATAGAGTCCAAACTGCTCTCAGGCTTATCAGTAGATGGCGTGAAAGCTGTAAGTTAAGGTGAAATTAAAATGAATAAATATCGATATATCAATATAAAAAAAACGATATATCAATATCAGCTAAGATACAATATCGACGGTGCCTATCTAAGCTATGCTTTTTGAGGCCACATTCCTGAATTTGACTTCTTGTTTGCAAACAATCTTTCGTCTCTCGTTTAGCTCCCCGGTAACCCTCACATTGGTGTCCAGCGCACCAAGTCGGCCCCCATCAGAAGATCCTCCCAGCCTGCCCAGCCGTACCTGTACCAAGCCCCGCCCCCACAAGACGTCTCTAACCAACCCATGGGGGACCCCGAGATAACCAATCGTTTGGAGAACCTTTGCCTGAGCATGACGGAGCATGCTTTATCTGGTAAGTCCCTTTCCTTTATCCCAGCAGATTTTACAGTAAGCAAATCCTACAGAACCGAGTTTGAGTTGTGATACTGGCTTCTCCCTCAATGTAATTTACTCAGTCTTGTATATAGACTCATCAGAGGTCACCGCATATTATTAGTCGCAGGAGTACAGTAAGTAATGCACACGCCAGCTATGTACCCAGGAGTAGGCTCCGTTTGTATCAGACTCTCTGATAGTCTGTATGTCTGAGTCATTTCGATATTATTAAAAATGTGATATCAGCGACATCATTTTTAAAGTGATGTATCAACGAAATCTATGTTCCACTGTAGTAACAACTTGTAACTCTACTTAGAAATTTAATAGTTTATCATTCAGTGCCGTCCCAACATGTTTGAACTCAAAAATAAGATTGCACATGATGGGTCTTGAAACCACAACTTTTTACTTGCGGAGACATTTTCACTACTGTGCCGTACTCCATGACTTGCCAGGTATAATGTACCAGTGCACTAGCTGGCTTAGTCTGGTGTACATGTACTTCTAGCAACAAGTTCACACTGTAGTTGGGTATGTTCAGGGTTACATCTGAAGAGAATCCACATTAAGCCCAAATGATAAATTGCTGGAAGCAGAACTTTGAGCTCTGAAGCTGAGGGACTTCTTTGCCAGGAAGAATTCTGAAACTCTAACCTCCATCATTCTGCACTGTACACATTTTGTACTCCCTATAGAGGCTTTGCGTGGTAGCCATCTTGCAGGGCAGTTCTTTTGCTCCTCAGGGAAACCTCCTTTGTGCATACCGTGTGTAACAAACAAAATTGGCCTTCAAGATGGCAGCCATGCAAATCCTCTATGGGTGGTAGTGAACTAATTCAAGCCCCATTAGAAACAATGTAAAAATCAACAAAGTTCATGGCTCAATAACATGCAAGCTGACCATTACTGGAGATTCTCAAAACAAAATTAAATTAATGTCTTGACCCTAGTCTTTCCATTTCTTTTCAGTTTTTGGTGGGTTATCCAACTACATGTTGAATTATTCACGAAAAAACCCTCGTCCCTAAAAAAGTAATACATGTACAGTCCTCAAGCTTGCTTGCAGCCATTTTTCAAATGGCTTCCCTCTACTTTTCCAGCACCTACATGTACATGTACATGTAGGACCATCTTCAACTCTTAGTTTTATCAACTCTGCTCTCGGATGGAAGCCCCCAAACATTGGGAGTTGATCCTGCTATGTGCAATTTTAGATAAATTCACAGCAAATTATCTGACCTTGGTAATCACATTGCAATTCTCTCTTCAATTTACCAGACGGGGGAGAACAACACAAGAGCAACAGAAATTGAAAAATGTCACGTTCCACATGGAGATACGAGATTCTAGTCACACCTGAAGGCCTTTGTCAATGGGGGAACATACTGGCACAAGGACAATGGAGGAAAGCCATGCCCCCCGTCTTCCAACCACCAATGGTGACGAGGTCAACACTCTGTCACTCACAACCTACTGTCATGCAAATTGGACCGCAGTCCCAAGTCGTACGCCAAGGGCCCTGGATGTTGCACATTGAGCTGTAGTCACTGTGTGGTGTGAAGTTGAATTTGGGCCTTTACCATGCGCCATTTTAACCATCCAAATATGTACAGTATATTTGCATTATTAATGGTACAAGTTGTTCTTATTCCCCCAAATTACAAGATGAACGAGGATGATTGTTTTCTTTTTTTCGAACCGTTGTATTCCTAATGAATAAAGGAATGATTTGATTAGATGATTTAAAAAACAAGTGATGCACTCTGTTTCATTTTATTCGGTACATGTACGTGTACTTCCTTTTTTTTTCTGTCAAAGAAGACACTTTGCTGAATGAAATCAGCATATTATGTTTTTGAAGAAGCACGTTGCTTATCTTTTAATTATCTGGTTCATTGTGTCACACTTGTTTCCTCCGAAGAAATGTTCGAGTTCATTTCTGACATGAATTTCTCAATTCATACATAAAGTTCACTCACTTTTATGAAAAAAAAGGAAAATCAGTTTATGGGCAAAATTTAGTCCAGTGGAGGGACTCCAGTCAGAAGTTATATTTTGTGTGAAACATTCTTCAATTATGTTTCATTTTTCAAATAATTTCTGAATCTACTTTAACCAACTACATGTACCTTGGAGCTTGTGGAAATTTCATGTACAGTAAAGGTAAAGACACACATTTCTGGAAACCATCAGTTCACGTTTGAATGCGTTGAATTTGTTTTCTTTTATGAGACTGGAAAAGTTTAAAATTTCTTCTCATATGTATACATGTATGTCTTGTTGCACTGAGTTTTCCTATTGTAAACTTCTATGTAAACTTACAATATGCTGTATATTTTGCTTGAAAAAAATGTTATTGGTCAATCTGTGTTCCTTTTTTGAACTCTTGTACAACTGATGTGTAAACAATCAACATGTCCATATATGTGTACATAAACTCTAAGTATGTATGTAACTTCAACATTTCAGAGGGAATTAGTTATTTGTGAAATTCCCTAATCTAGAGATATTTTACAGTTGACTGATAAAAAAAGTTTTTGGTTTTGATATACTTAGTGGATGGACTCTGACAGTAAAATCCTAGACTTCCCAAGGTCTGTCATTGGACATGGGCAAAGCGGGATATATAAGTGGTTTCAAAACTCTTTTGAAAAGTTTTGATTGTCAGTGTCTCTTTTCCTCTCTGTTTGGTGCTGTGCACCTTGACTGAAGATATACTGTATTTGCACTCTCAGGCTGCTTTCAAGAGGGTTACAGACTTCCAAGTGAGTGAACACGACGAATATGATGCACTAATGAGCAAGGCATACTCTTGATTGGAGCAGCAGTGTATGCAGAGTCAAATTCAACAACACATGCTTTAAGTTTTTTGACGGGAATCCACACAGCCGAGTGGGCTATTGTGAGGGTTGTATATGTACCTTGGATTTTTATGTTTAGCGCAGGGTGTGAGGTTTGACACTTAAGGTAAAATTTCTGTCATTAAACATGAGGATAGGAAATGATCTGGTAACGAGATTAACTAGACCTGTATGGAATATATGTTTGCCTCAGCTGAGGTGCATTGGTGCCACAAGTTGTAACCTCGTGATGGCCAAACTGATGGTTTTGTATTTTGTTTTTGTTCCTTATGGCTGTGGTGCACCATTTATTAGTGTATTAATAGTTGAGCACCATAAGTCTAGATTGAGTTGGGGAAACCACTACATTTACACATGTACGAAGAATGCCTCTGAGAGGAGTAAACATTTAACAAACAAACACACCCTGGAGGTTGTGCTACACCTTGGTTTTTAATTTAGCTCTGTTTTTAATAGAAAACTAAGTGAGCATTGAAAAGGTATATTCTGACATGGAGACAGAATTCAAATTCTTTAGAAGCTTTTGATAACTTAAACTCTTGAGCCATTGAAAAGAATGTAGGCAATGGTAAGTTGCCTACAGTCTGGAAAGTGTTGTAGTTTTATTTTCTGGAAAAAGACAACCTGACGTTAACTTGCTTCAGCACGTCATGCTGTCAATTAATTACCCTGGTGGTATATGTACAGTGTCGTCTTCAAGTCTGTTTTAGTTTGCCTTTGTAGTGATTTAGAATTCTTGTACTTTTGGTTGAGTTAATTTGCGTAATCTTTAGCTTTAGTTTGGTGTTTAAACCTGACGTGGTTTTGATACCTGTTAGAAATATTCATGTGCCGTGCAATGCTTAAAAATTGACGCTTGAACATGTAATCACTTGTTGTTTCTGCATTTCAGATAGTTTCAACTTATTTACAGTTCTGGGCCTCTGGTGCTTTAAAACAATGCAAAAAAGTAATTGGATTGCTCAAACCAAAAGCGTGCACTGCATTGTGGAAAAAGGTCAGTGTTGTGGAACTCTGTTACATAGCGATAACATACAGCTTGGCATTGTCATACCTGACACATGATGTCACAACCAAATCTTGCAACTTCCTCTTCTCATCAGGGCGAGGGAAACTGGAATTGTTCTGTTTACTAACTGGTATCCATCTCATTTGTTGGATATTTGCAATCTTCAACATGCTGTAGCTGTGGAAGCCTTATGTTGTTACCGGTGCTGATCTGTGAGCCAGGGGTAAACCTCTTTTCGGGACCATACTGGAATTGTTCCTATTCCAGAACTTAAGATTAGTCTTTGGTGAGCAAACCAACTCTTTGACACTCCATGTAAGGCACATTTGTTTTTGAATTGTTTTGGAAACCCTTGCAGTAGTGATTTAAAACTCAATCTGCCAATGTCTAAGGTTTCCAAAAGACCCTTAAAGTTCACACATTAGAAGAAATGTGGAAGTAGAGTTTAGGAAATTAGTTGACCACCCATTTGATTTTGATTTTTTTTTCTGTAAATACATTCTGATGAAGTGCTGCGTCAAATAGAGCGGAAAGCTGATCATTGTTGCATTTCGTTGAATTTACATTTGCACTACAACAAAATACCCTGGTGGTAACACAGTTTTTGTGAAAAAATGTAAAGTAAAGAAAGAAATAAGAGTTCACAATATTAACCCATGATGGATTCGTGGCTGGTTAACGTTGATATATTAACATTTCCGAGCTGGACTTTATAAGTTTTATTTTTTTTCCTGTATACTGAATTGACAAAGAAATAGTAGCAGAGGTTTATATTGATTAGACAAGTACCTTGATATTCACAAAGTAATTTGGATATTTAACAAGGTTTTCCTAAAAGCTGGTCTTCAAATTTTTCAGGACTATTTTTCCAACTGATGTGGAGAGATGATTGTAAGGTAATATTTAAAAAAAGGGATTACTAAATCTGTGTTTGGTGGTCTGAGCTGGTCTTAACTGTGGCAGTAGTTAGGATAAGAGCGTTACCCAGTGGAATTGCTTTTGTAGACTGTATTGATGTTTTAATACTGAGAAACAAGAGGAGTAGCATAAATTGGCTCAACTAACATTCATAGTGTTGCCACCAATTAATTTAGTGCTGCTTCGAATTTGGAATACTTGTCTAAGGGGAGTTTTGTCAGTTTTGTTCTAGTTGGACAGAAAGTGTGTCTTATACGTTTTAGTGTGATGTACTCTTATTTCTTACTGGGGAAAGGTTTGCTTTCGCATTCAGCCTATCATGAGCTGCGCTACTTGGCAGTGGACAAGGAGAAGTTTCCTTGTGGAATCAGAGAATTTGCATCCAAAGAGTGAGGCAACTGCCAAGTAACATTTGCCTCGTGAGCGTCAGACAGGTTGGAGCAAAACCAAAGCAGTTAAAGACTCACTTTTGAAAACTTGATGCTCATAATTCAAAACAAAAGTATGCGAGTGATAGTCCCTAAAATATTAGTCCCCAGGATGATTTGTGTCTCTTGGCTTGCTGTAAGTTTTCAATGATTTGACGGTTGGTTTTTCTTGAAACGTAAACCGTGATTCTCAGTTAGGGGAAAACAGCAAGATGATTGTTGGTATAAAACACATCTGACCTTGCTGTCTCAGTTAAAGCAAATAGAAATCAACCAAAATCCCAAATCATATGAGTGAGCAGTTGAAGTGTATAAAGTTGCAGCTACTGTAGACTCAAGCAAATTTGAAAGAGATCCACCACATCAGGTTTACCTATTCCTTTGATTCCCTCTCAACCCCAAAAGTGTGGAGAGAATGCCTGGTGGGTTCCCTGACTCACCCTGTCCATTTCCAACAGTCTGACCATGTGGCTGGTTCCACATGACAGTGAATCCTAGAACAAAACCTTTTGAAATGTTGTCCTGCATGTCTGGACAGTTGGATTTTTCAGAGTAGAAGAGACCATTTTTTTTATAATATAGTAGAGATTGGATCTATTTTGCTTAAGTTTAATACTTCAAACCTTTAAAACCATACAAAGTAATCACCTCACCCCAAATCCATGTATTTATGTATGTAATTGAAATGTTTTGAATTAAAACCATATTTTTTTTTGCTGCAAGAGGCAAGATAACTTGTGAGGAAGCCAGCAATCATAGAAAATGCTGCACCTATCGTCTGCCAAACCCAAATTCAGAGGACAGCATTGAAATTATTTTTAAAATGTTGATTTTAGAGCTTAGTCATTTTAGTTGATAAAGACTCTTCAGGGAAAAGTCAAGTTCTGCCATTGGTTTAATCTTGTTATCACTGAGAGACTGTCATGTTCTTTGTTCCTTTTGCTGCTGTGTTGTGAGGTATCTTACACGATGCACACTCCTCGGATATGATAACCTGGGCATGACACTTGTTTTGGGCCAAATATCATTGATGTAAGGTGGAATTCTGTGTTTTTATGTACGTTTTGATGCTACAGACAGCAGAATTGTACCCTTGCCATGTAAACATAGAATTATTAGATGTACGCGTGCATGCAAGCTGGAATTGTTTTTGCTAACTCATGAAGTAGTCATTCCAGAATTTGTTGCTTTGGCAAGTAGAGAGTCTCTGCCTACAGTAAATACAGAGCCATGAATTCGGGTCAGGCATGTTTTCAAGAAAGATAGGAGTTAGAGATGTTCGATAAACATGCAAGCGCTGTAAACTTTTTCACAGAAAAAGCTTGTAGAAAGTGGTATTATTTGGCATTAATCTGTCTTTGGTGTAAGGGATTTTGAAATATATCTTTATCAGATTTCTTAGCGTTTTTTTCCAGGTTGTTTTTGAATTCAGAAATTGTCACAAGAAAATGGAGACAATGCTTTTTAGCTGGGTTAGAAATTCACGATAAAATGTTAATTTCATTTTAGTTCTTAATGGAATCTTCTTCCTCTTGTTTGTATTTCAAGCTTTGGAAATTGGACATTTAACATTCTAACCATTTTGAAATCAAGACGCTTAACAAACAGGGTCTTAAATATTCCTTTCTTTGCAAGTGGTCATTTTGTTTTCATTTCAGTTACATGTACTCAGAAATGCATGGCCAATCATTGACGTGGTCAGAAAAAAGTGGACAGTCAAAGACATTTTGAAATGAAATAATTTTCAGGAGTGAACCCAATGTGCTTAAAGTTGGCGCAAAACAGAAAAAGGGTCTTCTAAGGTTCTTGCATGCTGCACAAAAATATGAATATATAATGCCATAACTGTATCATAAAGCCTATACATGTACGTGAAAAATGTAATCGTATAAATTTAATCAAGATGCTTATAAGTAAGGCAATTAAAACTATAACTCCCACAATGATGTTTGTTATCTTCATCTTCATTGAATTGAAGGTTTTACCAGCTTCTTTCAGATGGACAAGAAATGGGAGAAAATTTAAGAAGATTTTGTTTCAACAGTAATATGAAAGAATGGGGATTCTTAAAAGAGGGGTGTGACAATGTTGCAATTATTCAAGATCAGATTTTTGTAACAACCACAATAAAGTGCACATTGTTACTGTCAGAGTGAAAGTTTTCAAGTAATAGATTAATTTCCCCTCTTTGGAAGACATTCTTATCGAGTTACTTTTTCAAACACAATAACAAAAATAAAACAGGACATGATTTGCTTTGAATTTATGGCAAATTCACCAGATCTCTTCAGTTTAATTCCTCTCATATTAAGATATTTATTGCCTGAGGAACAGCCAAGAAACACCACTTAAAGTGATAATTTTCTTATGAATATTCATAACTTTGCCTGAGAAGTCGTTGCTCTTCATTTGTTCTCACATACTACTCCCTTTGGTGTCCATGGTTACTGATAATGTTGCCTTTACTGTCTATATGTACATGTACCCATAACTGTTATTGTACATCTCTCCTTGCGGACTTTGTCAGCTTACGTGTACATTAACTGTTCGCCTCTGTTTGGCGTTGGCAATTAAAACGAAAGGAAAGAAGAAAAAGACAAATCATGCCATAAATCATGTTTGTGTAAATTCACGTTGTGTTTGTTGGTGTGAGACAAAGTTGTGCAAGATTGCCAAAGCTAGGATGGACCGTTTATTAGCTACGCATGCTTCTCATTTTAACCACTTCCTGCTGGGCGTTTTCAAGAACATAGGCTTTATATGCAGAGCCGGGGAGCCTGGAACTGGGACAAAAGAGATGGGCCTTATAACAAAAGACTGAGCTGCTGGGTATTATTGATATTTTTTCCCTGTCAGTAGTGGAGATAATCCAGCCTTGTTTTGAAACTGTATACCACGGTTTGAGGCATTTAGAGCGAGTGGATTACCACCGGGGACAAAAGCTTTCCACCACTGCAGTGATGAGCAACACAGCACCGCTGCACGCTAATCCGGCCCCTATTGAAAAGAGGTCAGCAGTGCACTGTGTCAGTTTCGGGAACAAAAGAATCTTACGTAACAATGCACACTTTGGGCTCTTTTTCCAAGGCTGCAGGCCTGGCTGAAATATTCAGGAGTCAATGAAGGTTATCTGTCATCTTTAGAGTAGTACCCAAAGAGTCCTTCATGTGGGTATAAACGACCATTAAATGAAATGATGAATTGTGGGAGAATTTTGAAAACAGAAAATGTTGAAGAGGACCCGACATCTTGTCTGGCTCAAGAAAAATCCACCCGGCAGCAAGTGGTTAAGTGACAAATCGCTCAAAATCATAAGACAGGTGCTTTGTAGTGAATTTGTTGCCCTGTAAGTATTGCAATTTGATAATACATGCAAAAACAAAATATATATTACCAGATTGACTAAAACTTGGAATGGCAGTCATGCAAACACAAACTGGTTGTGGAGACCTCACAAATGCTGCACAATAATGCATCATCATGAGGACAAAATTAAGGCATTGTAAGGACATTCATGAGTCTTGACAACACTCCAAATTTCTCTAACAATCTTCATGACGGCAATAATCCATCCTCTTTGGTAAGTTGATGTAAAAGCACTTTGGCATTGATATGCAGGATATTACGGGCTCCTTCAAGTACATGTACCATGCCTATGCTGAAACCAACCTCAAGACAACGGTAAGGGAAATAAGTGGAATGCGCAACAGATCACCAAGGAAACTCAGTTTTACCGTGCCACAAATTATAGCACACTCTTGTTTTAGAATACTTGTACACTGCACCTCCCAAACATTTAAAGAGTTATACCGTATGTTCAAAATAATCCAATGCATAAGTCTCTATTTCAATTCAAATTGAGGAGAGAGATCATCTTTGCTGTCTAAACTTTGCCTTGATGAAAAATGTTTCCATCCGATTCTGTTGTGCCTCTGAGAAATAAGCTGGCATGCATAGCCCTGCCTGTATGAACAAAGAGGTCACAATCCATGTACAGTGTACATTGGTTGCCATGTATATATTTCAGAATGAGGCAGCTGTGGTAAAGCCTTACGAAGAACATGACAGAATACTGAACAAAACCAATCCAAAGTGACATGTTCTCAGCCACGTGAAATCTCCTTGAGTCATAAATTCTCTCAATAGCTATTGAAAAAATAATTTTGGAACAAAGAAAGACAGTTGCTAGCACCTGCCCAGTCCATGACGATTCTTGCAGTCATGCCATGAATGTACATGTAGATGCAGTCATGATCAGTGTTGGTAAAAGCTGTTTCAAACCATTCATGCAACTACCATGTATGCCAGATAAGTTTTTCCACAAAAAGTAAGGAAATACATGTACCAAGCTCTATGCAACTTGGTTCACATTTTTCCATCCCTGATGGCATACAATGCAACAGGAAAGTACTTGTACATGTTACAGAATCAGCTTATCTGAGACAAATCTCAGCGCCTGATGACTGGGTTATTCACTCTACCAATCAAACACGTCTGCACATCTCAGTAGTCCAATCCAAGCCATCTGTTGAACCGCTCACATAGATTATTAAATTTTGTCACCCAATCGTCGCCATCCTGTGGCTCTTCCTCGATGAAATGTGCCCCATTGCACTCCCCATCAATGCCTTAATTTAAGGGGAAGAACGACTCGATGTGGTGACGGCACATGGGACATTTATTCAACAGCGGGAGACAGAAAGAACAAATGCAGGTGTGTCGGCATGGCAACAGTGCTATACTGATCAGGCCATTCTGGCAGACAACGCAACCATGCAATGCATCATTTGCATCCACACTGTCTTCCCCATTACGCACTGAGCTCATTTCTCCAATGCCTGCATTAAGTCTCTCTTCATCTGTGTTAACTCTGTGTGGGAGGGCGCTGTCTACATTACAACTGCTACCGGCAGGCTCTCTTAAATGCTGTGAAGTTTCATTTCCATCGGTGGCCATGAAAAGTTTCTGCAAATGAAAAACTACAACAAATAAGGGGCCATCCCCAAATACTGCCTGATTTCTGAGTCAGAGATGTGTAGTTTACTGTCTCCAACTAAATGTAATTAAATTAAAAGGCAAAAAAGCAATTTCACTGTCCACAATTACAATATTATGCACTAAGCTCTGGAGAAGGTAGCATGACAAAAGGCACTTCATTCCATAGAAGTTCGATTCATGCTATAGCAGGTTATTCTTTTTGTTTATTATTTGGGTTTTTTCCTTTGGTTTTGCACAGAGGGAAGGTAAGATAACCACTGAAACTACCATTGTGGGGATTACACATGTATCGAATGATAATTATTATATCGGGCATTTCACAAAAGTGTGCCTCCAAGAGTTAGCAACGCGTTAGCCAATCACAATGCACAAAATTTGTCGACCCAATGCCCATTTGGAAAGGGTCAACAAATTTTGCGCATTGTGATTGGCCAACACGTTGCAAACTCTTGGAGGCGCACTATTGGGAATCGCCCGTATTGGACACAAATACCAACATGTGCAATGTAAGTTAGAAATTTGTTGTTGAACTTGCATGAACTATAGATAATAATACTTTCTCTACTCATAGCTATTGGGTACCCGAGCAAGCATGTTCCTGAATGCAAATGGCAATGAATACCTCAAACTGATTTTCCACAGAATGTACACAAATCAATACACCTCAGCTCAAGCACAGCACCAATGGAACCTAACAAGGCATGCTCAGAAGTTTCTCCCACTAGCACTTTATAAAGTTACGGTTCCACTCTGAATTGACAGATGTATCTTTTAACCACTGGCTGGCGGGTGGTTTGAAAAATGCAGGGCACATATATAATCAGGACTTTTCCAAGATTTTCAGTTTTCACAATTCTTCCAATATTCATCATTTCAATTGATGGACGTTTACACCCACACAAATAACTGTCTGGTGGCCACTCTAGTCTGACAGACAAAATCTATTGACACCCGAGTATCTCAGCCAGGCCTGTAGCCTTGTAAAAAGAGCCAGATTGTGCGGTGTTGTATACATGTAACTTTCTTTTGTTCACTGACGAACCTGGCACAGTGCACTGCTGACCTCTTTTCAATAGGAGCCAGATTAGTGTGCAGCGGTGCTGTGTGGCTCATCGCTGCGGTGGTGGAGCGCTTTTGTCCCCAGTGGTAATCTGCTCGCTCTAAATGCCCCAAACCGTGGTATAATGTTTCAAAACAAGGCTGGATTATTGCCACTATTGAGAGTGAAAAACGTCGGTAATGCCCAACAGCCTGGTCTTTTGTGCCGAGTACGGTCTTTTGTTACAAGGCCCAGTTCCCTTTGTCCCATTTCGGGTTTCCCGGCTCCATGTATAAAGCCTACATGCTCGGAAACGGGTTCCCGACAGCAAGTGGTTAAGAAGGTCAAAATTCCCTTTTCTAAAACCTGCTATCAATCAATTTAATCCCAAAATGTTTGAGAGAAGTCAAGAAACAAAAATGAAAATTCACACCCTGATGGGCCTCCATACTCTGTATTGCTGTTAAATTCATTAAGTCAGCATTGTTGTGAGTCCACAGCTACACAACTACTTGTGAAGTGCATATGTCCACCAACAATATGTGCAGAACACCAAATGTACCTGACAATTACCCCATGCCATCATAACTCTGAGGCATTTTTGAGACAGCCGGACCCTGTGGAATCCCAACTTTATATGTAGCCAATTATAACAGGCAAAAGCCTCCCTCACATGCCAGGTGACATCCACTTCACAGCCGAGTTTCACCCAAGTCAGCGCAAGTCAAGTATAGGTCACTTTACAAAGTCCAGTCTAAGGCCAAGTCACATGTTATTGAAATGTACTGTCTCTGTCTTATTTTATGACCAAACTGGTGATTTGGTTAACATGGTGCCTGACAGAAGCAACCATTAAGAGGCAGTCTTTCCAAAAAATGTGCAACGAAATACTGCCACCTTGACTGATGTCACCCAAGTACAATCTAAAAGGTTGCCCAAAAGGTTGGATGCACTGGTCCATTTGCTTTTCATCACCTGTAAATCGCAGACTTGACCAGAACTGGAGATGATGAGCTGTGAGATCAGACGACATTCGTCAGAGAACGTTTCATCTGGTAGATGAAGGACATACACCGCTCCAACCTTTAGAAAACCATTCACAGATGTTATTAAATCAAATTGTGCCTTTTGCCACGCTGAAGTTACTCAAACAGTGGTGAACGTAAGCCACGGTAATGCTTTTTTTCTACACCAACTCTAGTGAAATGAGTCACAACTTGTTCAACTCACCACTTGTGGCTGCATATCCATCCAACTGTCTTCTAGCAGGGATCTTACAATGAGACATAGAGGATATTTGTGGCGGGGTGGGGGACCCATACTGGCCAGTATCTGGGTGTCTGTCACACTGTCTGGCAGCAAGAGAGATACTTCTGTCTCGGTACCAGAAGAAAAGCTGTCCAAACAAGTTAGGGATTTATTCTCCACTTTACCATCTTGGAGACATTTTACACTAAACAAAATAGGGCATGGAGAGGCAATCTTTGGAATTTATGCAGAGCTGGCAATTTGTCCTAAACTCGTCAGTGTCTTTGCCTTGGCTGTATTGTGGGGAATATTTCTGTCATGGGAAAATCTGGACAAAGTTCTAACAATGGTGTTTTGCATTTTGCATCATGTACATGTACAAGTATGCAAGTGGTTCCTTCAACTCTGGTACAAATAAGAATGCTCTCTCAGTGAAAAATGTTTTCATTAAGCTACTGTTTAGAATCCCTTCATTGGCTGTTTTGGACAACGGCCAAAACGGCTTTTGGTTCTCCAATTTTTTTTCCAATTTTTGTTTGTTTTTTCTTCTTTTTCCACTTTTTCCCTATTAACCTAACATGACAGCATTCTAAATGGGACTTTGGGCCCTTACTTGTGGTCGGTTTCCCTTCACACCTGGTACACAGACTACAATCTGAAAATGTATGGCAAATCATGACATCATCTGAAGTCACGTGAGAGGCTTACAAAGTTGACAATTTTACAGGCCAGTATCACCGAAACTACAGGTACTAATACGATGAAACTTGGCAAGGACACAAATCAAGACGTGTTGATGAGTATTTACTGATATGAAATGGAAAGTGTACAAAGCCAAAGGGGTTTTTCATGAATATTCAACATTTGATAATAGTTAACGTCATGATGACATGGGGATATACCGGTATTTTAGTGTAGGGACCCAAAACGTTATAGGGATAAAGAAAATGTCCCCACAACTCGGTACAAATTTGCCTAACAAAAAGAAATGCCTACCCTGTGACTATTGTGAGAGATGTTTTGGCTTGGTCTGAGAGCAAATGTTACTGTAACAATCCTTTAACTGTGGGCCTTGTCACACTTCTCAAACTTGACCCACCCCCTTGCCGAGTTGACCTAGACTACATTAATGCTGAGTATGTTATAAATTACACAAGGAACACATGATATACTGTGTAACCCCTTGACGCCGGGATTCTTTTGACCGCAACTGCTGGGCTGCTGTATGCCCAGTAGGCAAAGCCTTGTCCAGCAGCAGGCCCACATTGAAACCGCAGGTGCATGATGAATAGAATGTATGTGTGGTATATGTATGCACTAATCCTCACACAAAGGCGCGGCTGTCGCGGTCTACCAGCGTTAAGGGGTTAAGGGGAATGATTTTCGGTTTTGGCAGGTCCGCCAAAATGAGCAATTAACTTTGTTTCACACAACATCCTCTTTTGTTCTTCCCCGACATGTAGCCAATATGGCACAAAGAAGATCTCTGTACAATGGTATACAACTACCTTGGGCACCGATAACAGTCATTTTGTCCCACCAAGAAAGGGCTCTAAAACAGCTCTGTGTTTGTTACCTAACAAACACAAGTCTAATCTTGAATGAAAACTATCTTTGCTTGGCAGATCACATTCTAGTTTACACACTGTACAAATAGTGCTCATAGGGGCTTCAGTGAATTAACAACCTAGGCATTTCTAAGTAAAGAGGGCATTTTCACATGGTGTCCACACCTTTCAAGGATACATGACAGGATGACTGTGGTACAAGAAATCACTCTGTAGCCTTTGTCCAGCATCACAGAGAAGTCTAAGGCCTCCATCTTGAAGGGCTGTTTGGAGAGAGGAGCACCCAACAGCCCACAACGCATGCAGCTCACTGTCAACCAAGGACTTCACAAGGACTTGGACCCCATCTGTGTAAAAAAATTGAACTTCATGGCCTCTAACACAAAGGGAATCAGTGTAGACTTTAGGTATTGCTGTCCTCCAAGAAATTTATCGACAATAGTTACAAAATATTTACTCAGACCACAAATACCTGTACTTTCAATAGTTGTTGCCTTGTTGGTGCAGGAAAATTTGGGTAGCAAACAATGTATGAAGTTATCTTGATGTTATTTGCTGGCATTAATTTCACTCACTGACACTCACCTCTGAGCGATGCCGAGTCTGGGTTGAGTACTTTGATAGCAAAAGGATTTCTTGCCCCTACCATTGGCAATTCAGGTACAATTGGAGCTAGGGGCTGGGTAAAAGGAGAATTGATGTTCATTCTAGGGGAAAAAAGTCAAGCAGTGTATTACAACCGATGACAAAAAACCCCCAAAATAAATACAATGTAGACTCCGCCTGGATTAACTAGACTGTGGTAGAAGAGGTCTCAGAAGAGATGCAAGTGGTTTCTTATCACAATGTCAACCTTGTGAGACATCAAACTGTTTGCAAAAAAACCGAAAATGTGCAATACTGTGTAAACATACAATAAGAATACAACATGAACCATATTAATGGGAGGCTGTATAGTGTTACAGTGAATCAACTGGTCCAGGCTTTAACTAATGTGTCTCATAACTTGACTCAAAAACAAACATACACGTAGAGGATTTTTCTTAGAAGGAAATAAAGTCCGAGATCCATTAGTTGTACATGTAGATTGGTCTAGTTCCTGTTTCCAATGCAAGAAAGTAGACAGAAAAAAAAGAAAGAAACCTGTCTAAATTTCCGTAACAACAGCAACTGCCCAGTCTTCATTAGGCCCATAAAATTTGATTTATTGTTTCTCACCAGGGTTTTTTCAAATTTAGTTGCATTTTTTTCATTATTTATCGTTTTCTGTCATGGAAAAATAATATCCTGTTCACATGCATGAGACCTATGTGACACCGTCATTAATGATTGTGTGCTCGGATGCCGTATGACCATTGGATTGTGACCCATGTGGTTGTTGATTCTGCTGAGGTAAATTAAAGTCATCCAGGGTGAAAAACCAGGAATTGTGGCTGGACAGACACGTTGTTCAGACATCCCTTGAATTACATGTATTTGGTGCTCGTTCGGGCATGTTTTGACTTCACTGAGTGGGCCTATTGGGTACCCCACTAGGACTGGCTAACAAGGTGCATGTGGCCTTCGGGTTCCAGACTTTTTGTGTTCAGATGACTGGCAATTGGCATGAATGGGTTTGCCGGAGTGTAACTTTTGATGTTGGGAGTTGGATTTTCCATCAAGTTTCGCCTTTTTTTAAATATTGAATAATGAAATTTTTTGATGCGGGGCCAACATCACATGCGGGTGCTGACGATAAACAATAACGTTAATAGGCCTAGCCTAGCTCTACGAAGTGGAGCGTTAGTATTCCTCTTTTACAATTTTGGATGGGATCGTCATACACGTACATGTACTAACGTTCCTCGACATTACATAGAGTAAGGTGAAAACGGTTCTCAAAAATTCTACAGACTCACCAAAAATACCTGTATCACCACCTCCTGGCTTCCGTAAATGCCAACGTCAAATGGTTGGAGCTTGAATAATATTTCTGAATTAAAAATCTGTCAAAATCCGACCATTTTGCTCAACACTAGCACAGCACTTAAACTTTTCGCTGCCTCCTTGCATTCAAATACAGGCATATACATGTAGCTTTTCTTGCCAATACTTCCACAAGCGAACATGGTCCCCCAAAGACGTATGCATGAGCGTGTTTTACGTGGTCTGGACACAAGACTTGCTGATCGTAACCTTTGTGGTCCCTACCAACGACTGTTTCATGGTGCCAAATGCATTGCACGTGCAGTGAACAGGGGCTTGCCGGATTTTGACAGATTTTGAAGTCAGAAATATTATGGAAGCCTCAACCGTTTGACGTTGGCATTTACGGAAGCCAGAAGGCGGTAATAGAGATATTTTTGGTGAGTCTTTGGAATTTTTGAGAACCGTTTTCCCTTACTCTATGTAATGTCGTGGAGCGTTAGTATGACAATACCGTCCAAAATCGTAAAAGAGGAATACTAACGCTCCACTTAGTAGAGCTTGGCCAAGGCCTAGGCTTGTATCTAATTTTATTGGCCGTACATCCGGTAATGGTTCATGTATGTCTGCATGGTCTGGGCTAACAAAAACCATGGCATGCGTATGCATAGCCCCACTAGTGTCGCACGGACTATCACTCCCGATCTATCCTTAGCCACACATCCGTATACGCAATTTTGAGTCGGCGTATTGAACATTCCGGCACACCCACTTATCATCGTGGGCGCAATTTCTTTTGCACATGAACATGATTCTTGACCTTTCTGCTTTCTAAAAACAGACATATGTAATACACGGACTGAGCGATAAGACATATGTAATTTACAGACTGAGCGATAAGACACTACATGTGCCAATGGGCTCTTCCAAAACTTTGGAAATTGCTCCCACGATGATAAGTGGGTGCGCCGGAATGTTCAATACGCCGACACAAAATTGCGTAGACGGATGTATGGCTAAGGATGGATCGGGAGTGAGAGTCCGTGCCACACTAGTGAGCTAGCATATGCACAAACCTTGGAAATAGCAACAGAGCTGTAACAACACAAGCGAGTACAACACAAAGACAGAACGTTGCTGAAACATCCTCTGCTTCTGTGAGAAACAATTCTTCAGGATTCATACTGTAACGTGAAGAGTGAGGCTCAGATTGGCAAGAACATCAATGTTTCGCACAACTTCTCAAGCTCACTACCGTACGTCCAGGCGTCAAAACAAGGCAGCAAATTCAGTCAGACGGGTAGATGCACACATGGATTCAATTTACAATAGTAGTAGACAGGGCATACGACTGAAGGTGACACGAGGTCAACAGGTCAAGACCACAATGTGGGGAATCCCCTTAATTTATGACTGAATCGCTTCCGCAAGGAGTTCACTCGCTTTGCAGTGCAGTATCCATCTGATTTATGTTCTGTTGCGGGGCCATGGGAAGACGCACCCACCGTAAAAGTTCTCTTTGGGTGGGGCTGCTATTTCATTGGAACAATAATAACTTTTAACATTTCCCCACCAAATACATTTGCATAAGAAATAGCACTCTGCCTCTCCAATGTAAATAAAAATTCACCCAGTAAAACATACCATGTAATAAATTTCCAATCACCCAAGGACCCTTGGGAGCAAACAAACCCAATTGCGGGGTTTTAAAAGAATTTGTTTTCTGGTTACAAGACTTGTAAATCCGAGCCTACTTGAAGGAAAGATGGAAAAGAAGGTTGATTTTGTCATGTAGATGTTTTCATTCGAGGATTAATCTTTTTTCTAATTTGCTTTTTTGCAAGGCCAAGCACGATTGATGGAACATCCTATGAGACCTACGTACTTATATATAATTAGGCCTATATATGTTTTTGGAGAGGGTTACAGTTTTCTAGAGGAACATTCAATGTGTTCGTTTGCCAGGTTCAAGTAACAAAAAAGCTCTCTATAATCCACTCCTAAGTCTGAAAAGTGGAGTACAACTTCTCAAGTGGGAGCCTGCCAGTGTGCTTCAACTACATTCCCTAGGTGAAGGGATAACAAAAGACGACAAAAGACTAAAAAAAACACCCAACTGATCTGACAACCACACGTACTGAACCCCCACGAAGTGACATTACATAGGCCACAATGGCGCTAGTGTCGGCAATCAGTTTTTAAATTGATAGGCAGCTAATTATTTCATTCAGCACAATTATATAATGACCTTACTGGTCTACCCTATTTCTCTCAACGGAACATTCTAATAAATTCACTACGATGGTACCACGCACGTATGTATACGTATACGCCAGCTTATCGCAGAAAATGAATTCTACCGACGAAAAGAAAATAGCAGCGGAAATTGAAATAAACTATGGTTAAGACATAAAAAGCACAGCAGAAAAGTGACATTCAGGGGGGCATCTGGCTTTAGTACGGTCCGAGGTGGGTTTGGGTATTGTTTATATGGGGTTGTGTAAGGCAAACCGAAGGCATCACCAAAAAATCTTCAAATCTGTAGATGAAGGTGATTTGAAAATATAATCAGGCACTGTAGCATTTTATTTATTATCTTGGACCCAGAATCGTGGCATTATAGGTGTCGGTGGAGGGGTAAGGGAGGAGCTTTCCATCTTGAAACAAAACAAAAACAAAAAACCAAACAAAATGAAAGGGGTAAAAAAGGATGAAAATCACCAAATTAATTGGGAAAAAAAGCACTTCAAATTGACCCACTCCCACTGCTAATGGTTTCTCAGTTCATAGCTGAGGAGTCCTTTTCCCCGAGAAATTCTTTTCCAGGAAAAAAAGTTGCCCCCCCCCAAGAAAATGCCGGTATCGCCCTTGGTCCCAACTCCATATCCCATGGCCCCCACTCGTAAGGCAATCATTATACATTTACTTACCTGCTGCTCAGTACCATTAGTCCATGGTTGAGACATGCCTACAATTAGATTTGAAATACAACTTGAACGAAAAGATATCTACAGGCATTTAGTTTACTTCATAAAAAAAGGGAATGTGGGCCTACTCCGGGTTATGAGCCGTCCACCAGTTAATCCTCTTGTGCTCAAACTACCACATTCCACACTGGGGTTGACATTATCTTCCGTATTACCCCACACCAACGGCATTTCACCAATGCATTTTTTGCACCCGTGTTACCCAGCAATTATTCACTCAATTCTTCAAGGAATCTTCTCGAACATTGTTGGTGCATTTCGTCGCATCTGTGCACAGTGCGCACTCAGTTTTGAAATATTCCGCAAATGCAGTTATACTGCAGTTGTACTATTCCACAAATGCGGCATTTTTAATTCTTGATGATGAGACTGGATTGTGAAGTAGTTACAAATGGTTCAGGAATCTCGGATGGAATGCTCAACGGTGTTTTCAAGCAATATTTGCCTTTTGCACGGCAAGGATTGATCCCAACTTCAAGTTTCATCAAAAGTCTGTGTTCAATTCCGAATTTCGTCTTAAGTTCAGCTTTTGGAAAAATAAGAACAGAGAAGAAATTTTTAAAATCACAGATATTACTTTTGGAAAACTTGCGTGGAATCGGTTTAAAACAGGTAATTTACTGACAGAAATCCAGAGTTTAACATTTATATCGAAATTACTCGAAAATGAGCATTTTTAGGGCTGTAGCTAGAAATTCGTACCAAAGGAAGCTGTTCAATCTTAAATGATAAATTGCGGTATTAAACAAAAGTAAAAACAGACAAAATGAGGGGGGTCTGAACTTATACACTTTAACGTTAGCGGCCTTGTCCGAGTCGTAAAGAGCAATACTAGCTTTAATTATAATGCATTATTATAGTTTGATATATTCAGAGTGCGTGAAATCTGATGAAAGTGCTTTATTCAGCACAGAGTGGGTAAATAATTCATCATGTGACAATCACACTGAATACACGTCTTGGGTTGTAAAGTTGTAAGTCATTAACAGCTTAACTTTAATGAACCTTATTGGGGTTAAAGTGTCAGCACAGGGGTCAGAAGAAGAAAGTCCTTTTATTCCTCCCCTATCCCATATTTCACCAGAACTGTTTTTATAATATTACATTTAGCATTAAACATAAAAGTTCAAGGTAAGAACCCGTGAATTTAAATAGACTACAATAAACAAGAAAAATGCCTTGTTGCTAATCCACAGTCAATGTTTCGCCAGTGCAGTGCTACTGCAGGCGATTTTAATTGTAAATGTTTTGGTTTCGGTTGGGAGCAAACAGGAAACATATCCCTTACAACTGACTTAATGATTCTAAAGCTTCCACCTTGAACAATTAGATTTCTACAGTTAGAACACTAAATCTAAATTCTCTCTTCGAGATGTATCCGTGAACTGCAGCAGTCATATCGGGAGCTTCTGGTCAACTTGGACATTCCCCGACCGTGTACCGGACCGCCGCAGCGCCCCGTATGCAAAAACTCTGTCACCCTCGCTATGCGTTTTCAACACCCCCTCTATAACAGAATGATACAGCCCAGAATACGGGCGCGGCCATATTTGGGGAATTCACTTCCTTTACAGCAAATGGGACCTACTCACTAAATGTGGCATTTAAAATTGATTCGCCATTCATAATCTATGGTTAAAAAATACAGTCATGAAATGAAATAATTTCCAAACGTTTCATGAATGTATCAGGTAATATACAGAAAGGGATATTTTAAACAATGTGTCTGGGTGATAGGCTACTAATGGATTATGATATCACTAGGTAATCTATTTTGTTATGCGAACGTTCACCTTAGAGCGTGCTTCGGCATTACCTTTTTAAGACAGAAGAAATCTACATTTGGGCAGCGGATATTCCCGGGAATTCTCAAAACAATTTTGAGCATGAAAAGAGGAGCACAGAGTTCCGCAGAAGGAGCAATGAATACCGTAAACTACCTGGCTCAACATAGCCTGCCAAATAATGGACCAAGTGTGTCAGGCTTTGTCAACGGGGACAAGCGGCCTGGGTCTGAGATGGAAGGGGGTGGATTCACACAGTTTAACCCCCAGCTTGAGATTGACGAGGCAGAGCACGACGACTTGTCGGACGACGACAGCGATGCTGGTAGCCCGAGCGCAAAGAAGTCCAAAAAGACCAAAGGAAGGGTCAAGATTAAGATGGAATTTATTGAAAACAAGCTCCGAAGATACACTACATTCAGCAAGAGAAAGACGGGGATCATGAAAAAGGTATTATAAAACCTTTTCAATTTCAGAGTGGTGGGCAAAGTGTGAAAGTTGTGTTCAATCAGTCATGTCAGTTGTCAATCAATGATCAACATGATCAACCTAGGGCCCAGCATTGCCCAGAGACCCAAGTTCATTTTTAATCTGTGACCGTATTTTTCTGGGGAGGGGGTAACAGCGAAAGGCTAGACTTTGTCGGTTTTATTTTATTTCAAGGACACATACTTTTTCATTTCTCCATGATGTGTGATACAGAGATTAAGTACATGTACCCGCATGACCTGTACAATTATTAATATGGTCAACTACATGTAGACTTAGCCTACATTCAAGAATGGAACTTCCTGTACCGTTCAAACATTTTTTTATAAAACTTTTTTCTAATACTATAGGCCTACTACATACAAGGAATACACCATTTAAATTTTGAACTGTTGATTTCTAAAAGATACGTGTATATGGGAAAATTGATGCAAAACTTAGTAATGTACATGTAAATACAGATTGGAAATAAGAGAGGATGTTTATCCTTTGTGCTTAAGTTTTTGTGGTTTTTCTGCTTTGTGGCAGAGTTACCAGGATATGTACATGTATGCATGTACATGTACATAATGCAAGCTAAGAAGAGAAATAAGGAATGTACACGTTTCTGTATGTGGGTGAGTCTTAAGAGAGGAGGAAAAACGTGTGTAAGATGGAAAATATGTAGGTTGTGGTAAATCAAAGGCATGCTTGCATGGATAACATGTATACGCAGGCACTTACACATGTATGTACCGGTACATGCCAGAATCAGTAGCCAGGAGCAATACCATGTATGTTGCACATAATGTGTACATGTACCGGTACGTGTACATTGTGCCTGCTGACTGCCCCAAAAGTGATCAAGTGAACATGTACATGTAGTATCGGCTAGCATCATTCCCTCTGATTGCTCATTTTAGGCTTACGAGTTGTCAACGCTGACTGGCACCCAGGTCATGCTTTTGGTTGCCAGCGAAACAGGCCATGTATACACATTTGCCACACGCAAACTGCAGCCCATGATAACCAGCGAGAGCGGCAAGGCGCTGATCCAGACCTGCCTGAATTCCCCCGACCCAGCCACCACGCACCACAGCCACAATCCCGATCAGAGGATGAGTGCTACGGGCTTTGAGGAAACAGAGCTGACCTATCAGGTGTCTGAGGAGGAACTAGCCAAGGTTTGTCAATCTTACAAAAACTGATATGTACAGTAGATGTCGTTTCCATAGAATTCAAGCTGCGGGGAACCTACTGAATACTAGAGACACAGGGATGCTGGACTGATCCCTTCTGAAGTCATATTAAATCCACAAACAGCCTGTGTCATCCCCATACATGTACATGTTATGGAGTGTTTGGTCCAGCACATGCTACAATGTACACTCAACATGATAAAAAACAAAGCACCATCAAAACCAAACAAGAAACAGCAAAAAAACCAAAAGTTTCAGGGTTTCTTATTGACTCATGACATTTCAATTAGAAATTTATTGTTGTTTCCATAAGTATGTTGCCTTTAAGAATATTGTTCTCAACAAAAGTTTAAAGATGCAGATTTGTAAATATCGTTCTGATTACAGTTATCCAAGTAAAGACTTGTGTTGCACCTGAAAAATGCATGCACATTTGACAAATTGTATGCTGTGCCATTGTATGATTCAGATGTAAACTGGAATAACAGCAAGACAAGGGTCTACAGCATTGTGTTGGATTGCCTCACAGTTTACTACACGTACATGTGTCCATGTATATAGAGACTCCATTCAGAAAGTTCATGGGGTTGCCATCTGCCATATAAGGGCCATCTCACCCTCCTGACCTGCCGTGTTTAGATGCTGACATTCCATATAAGATTCCTGGGCCCTGCCTCCTGTGTAGGTGCCCCAGGAAGCTGGCACGTGCCCAGCCCTTTCTTAAAGGGTAAAACACTTCCATATATGGAAAGTACTTGGCAGCAGGCTCTCTCCGTCAGTGGAGGTGATGTATGTGGCAACACAGCTGTGGGGCCTGTTTTTGTTTGAGGGCATGTGACACATGTGGCTTGGCTGCTTTGGCTAAAGCATTGTCCAGAGTTGGCCCTAACTGATGAATGACTAGACCAATGTTCTGGAGTGTCAGGATTGGAAATGGACATTCACAGTTTAAACATAAGATGGCCAGGAGATACATGTACATGTAAACATGTATAGTGTCAAAAAAATGTGTATTACATGTAGCCTACACATGTTGATGGTGGGGATGTAATCCAACCATGGTCCAACAATTTTTAGGTTGGGAAACTTGGGAGTATCCATACATACATTTACATGTACGGTTTTTAGCCTTCTATACTTGTCTGTGAACATCAGGGAATATATGTTCCATTCAAAAAGTCTGAAACTACCACACAATGTGCAATGCACAGATTTGTACATGTACATGTACAAGTACACTGTACACACGTACCGGGACTTGTTCCATAGTTGTGGGGACAAATACGATATTTCACCTATTTTGTGGGGACTGAAAACATTCCGGGGGCAGAGAAATATCTCCACAACTCGGGCCTAATTTGCTTAACAAAAGAAATTGTCCCCTGAACCCATTCTTCAGTGAATGTTCAAGCTTGTATTTAGAACATGTATGTAATGACGTGACTAAATTTCAGTTAAATGAAAAGATCAGTTTAGTAGAAATCCTGTAACTTTCAAAACATACTACATGTATACAAACACCCCGTAGAACATGTACATGTATACATGTTCTAGTACCGACCTGTAGCACAACTGTGGGAATTTTTGGTTACGTGTTAAGTATGTGCCAAACTTCCTGGTATGAAATTCTAGAGAAGGAAATCGATTTACGTTGTTGATTGCACATATTGGTACTGTACAAAAATTGCACCTACAGCAAATGACATCATCCTATGGATTATAATGACAAGTTGCAGCATTGCTGGTGTGTTAAACACCCTGAATACATTTTTTCAACGTTTACATCAGCTTCCTTTTAAAAAAATATCTCATTATTAGTGGTGTGCACAATCACATGGCATGTCTTTCTGAACAACATATGGTACTGTAATGTTGGTACTGAGTGTCTCAATTAAATAGTTGTCAAACTAATGAGTTTGTCTTTCTTCTCAATAACAAAGTAACCAGTGTTCAAACTACCGGTACTGGTAGACGATCTCTGGGTGTCAACTGCTGTCACCATGGAGGAATGACAGCAATGCTTGTCACTGTGCACACATGCCCTGTGATCAGCATTTTGTTCATTCTTTTAAGAATTCTTGCTAAGGCAATGTCCTGTATTTTCAAGTTTTCAAAGATGTGCTGTACATGTGTAGTAAAATGCTGTTTCATCATTGCTGTCTTCATTGGATACTTGCAAAGGATGTACAGTACATGTACTGCCAACCATTGTGCATTTTCTTAATTTCCTGTTGAACGTTTCTCCACACTTTGTGTTTGACACATACATGTACATGTACTGTAAATGGTAACATGTCAGTTTCCACTTTTAAGCATTTCTGACACGGCACCCTTGGACAAACCCTTACGTTCAGGAAACACATTGAGGGGAAGTGAGTGGGACTAGTCAGTAGTGGGAGACTACAGAGCTTCCGATTGAATCACCCGTCCTCGAAAGGTTCAGAATTTCAATTTGCATGTTAATAAAGTGCTTTTTTGTGGAAACATTACTTTTAGTCAACATCTTTGGCTTAAAACTGTACCACTCTGTGCCCATTTGCTTTCTTTATTAACCATTCAATTAAAATTTTGGTTTATTTGTTCTAGAGTTGACAATCACTTGTTGACAATTAAAAAAGAATTAAAAACAAAAAGAAACTGCTGGTTACATTTGTTTTGTATATTGATACCTTTCTTTTTGCTCCTAAGAACTTGGTTAATAATACATGTTCTGTGTATGTACATTGTATTTTCAAGCACAGGAATATTTGTTAAGTACTGTAAGCTTTGAGAGGTCTGACTTACAGTGTACATGTCCAAACAAACATGCATGCAGTTGTTTAAAGATGCATTAGCTAGGATACCTTTATTTACGAGATTGGTATGCACAGTAGTTGGTGTAGAAGTATCGTACAAGAAAAATAATGCAGGACTTTCCATCTGCTGTGAATGAATCTGAACTTTCTAAACAATGTTGCATGAACGAGGTCCATGCATCAGGTGGATCATTCCATTGTACAGAGAGGGGTCATCCATTTCAGTCTTCAGCCATGGGCAATTGCACTGGAGCAATAAGCCCTGAGAATTTTGTAATCCACAAGGGCACAGGATGTGCCACTGTGCACATACCGGAAAACCAAAGAAGAATGATGTCATGTACTATAAATAGTTTCAACCTCAAGTGTAAACTGGCCAGCTGAGCAAGGCATGTGTGGTATTCTAGTGTGACCAAACTGTTGCCATTGACGTCAAGCAGCTGGCCAATCATGTTCAGTGGATGGCATTGGCAGCATAACTGGCGGGGTAGAAGACCAGGGCAGGGCTAAAAACAGTCAGTCAGCCCCAAAACTTCCAGAGCTTTCTTTGGTTATGCTAATGAGCCTTGGCCATTTATGCTGGTGACCATTCACAAAATATGCCAGATATTCTAATGTGTTGTCCAAGTATGGACGGTTGTCGCCTTAAATGGATGAGACGAAAGCATTCCAGAGGTGGACTGGACGCACATTGTTGTCTTCGGACCGTCATTGGTATGCCATTCCTCGGAACTAGACAAGATTCGTTACCCAATGTGACGCATACATGTACCGGGGTATATATGTACCAGTGTACACGTGTGCATACATGTAAATGTACATGTACCGGTACATGCACAGTGTACATGTATGTGTGTGCAAGGAAATGTCAGACCGTGGTTAGACATGTACATGTACATCGTAACCCTACCGGTACAGTAAATGTTTTAACTTTTATGATGTATTTTGATGATTTTAAAATGAGAGCATTTAAAGCATTTGGCCTGCTGTTAATAGTTCTGAGGTGTACATGTACGTACATTGTACAAAAACCGGTAATGTAAAGTGATAATGTAAAGTCTCACTCAGATAGACATTTTATTATGTTTCATGTCCAATGTACACCCCCTTGTCAAAGATACAGGGTACTGTACTGTACATCTTTCATTGCGGTACACTCACTTTTGCAGATACCTGTAAAGGATGTACAACTGTATGTACATGTGTACTTGATTCTCTCAACAAGCGTCTTTTCAAATCAAGGTGGGAGGGAATGGCTTCGAGGTTGTGAAGCAGTGCCTTCGTAGTGAATACTAAAGATACATATACTCGCCAGCCTGTCTTTATGAACATTGTCATTATGCCGGTCCTAATTTGGATTCATGTACCAGTACAGTGCAAATGAGCAACATTGGAGCCTTAATAAAGCACTACATGTACTGTTTCATGTATTAAACCAGACACACCTGTAAACATTCATCGTGCACTGAGAATGTCTATTAGATTGGAATGGCATGAATGGCATTGACCATGTCTAGGTTCCAACTTACAAGCTTGTTCATGTACATGTATACATGTAGTTTAGTTGTGAGCCTGCACCTGCAAAAACCAGTAACCAGGCTTCAAATCCATGGCACCGGTATTTACATGTACCAGTACAGTGGAACGTTGCTATAACGAGCGCGACGGGGTCCACGCTAAATGTTCGGTACACCGGTCGTTCGGTATAGCGAAATTACATGTAACTGCCCGAGTGTTTCATTGCCATGTTTAATAGCGCCCTCTCTTGTCTAACTGAAGTGCACCCTCTTGTGATACGTGTACTATGTGCTGTTTTCGTGATGTTTTGCCGTTGCTTTCACGTTTGAGGTTTCTAGAAGTGTCAGTGTATCTGTTAATTATTTTTGTTTTTTATTAAATCTTGAGTTACAAAATTGATACTTAGTTTATCCTAAAACTCATGAAGCTACCGCTCAGGATCAATCTCTGATGCATGCTGTGGCAAATCTCGGTTGATTTGCAACTGCATAATGTTTGGTAGGTTTCTGCACAAAATATTTGGAGCCAAGGATGATGTTCGGTACAGCCGAATGTTCAGTATAGCGACGTTCCACTGTCACGACTGTACAATATACATGATGATTGAAAGGAGTTTCTGAGTTACCGGTAGCATTAAGTGCTCTGACTGCTTCTCACATTACACATGTTGAATTGGTGAGAAATGTGGAATCAGGAAACTATTATGAACAGGCCTTGCGCTAACTTTTTTTCCTGGCTAGCCCACTGGGCTAGTTAACTGGATAATTTACTAGCCCGTTTAGAGTTTTACTAGTCCGTATATATACATGTAGAATACCGGTATTTAAAAAACCCAAAATTTGCTTTCAGCTCACCAATAAAGAATTGGACATTTCGGAAAATAAAAGGCTGATGTTATAAATAAGAAGGCATGTATGTTTAGTTAAACATCGCTTGAGTCATTGGTAATGGAGTCGGGAACAAAATCACCTCTTTGCTCCATCTTTCCCCTCATTTGGGTTGCTTACGTTAGGCAAAACTGCCACTTTTTGCTTACTTTCTGATATTTATATTGATATATTGATTTATATTGAATACATGTATTTATTTTGATCTAAGTTTTAACAGATAGGCTTATTCTGAATTTTTCACTGGCCCATTCGGCAACCAAAAAACAAAGTTTAGGTAGCCCGGAGCATTTTTAGCTGGATTTTGTACGCTGAGCTACATGTAGTACTATTTCGAGGCCTGATGAAAGATCCAGCCTTGTAGAGTGCATTTTTGGCAAGAGACATACTGTACTGGTATATTTTATGAAGTGAGTTCCAAGTTCTTCTTCAAAAATAGCAAATTTAGCAAGTTTCTGTTACATTTTTAACAAGAGAAAATTGTTGTTATTGTTCTTGATAGCAAGAGGGCAAAACACCGATGTTTACAGTCACCAATGTGCCAGGCGCTGGAGTCGATGTGTCTTCTACAGGTGTAGCATCAACACAGTCAGGTAACCAGACATGATGGCTCTACGACAGCTGTGTTGCCATCTTTGTGTGTCATCTTGGTAGCCATCTTTATGTGTCACCTTGGTAGGGACATTGTTCCTTCATTTGTTTTGGGCTGGTAGGAAAAGTTGCAGTCTTCAGGCATCTCTGTACATGCACACGCACTGACTACTTAAGGGAAAGGCATACATGTACATGTTAGCGCAGTGAATTCGAGGTTGGAAACATCTTAGCAGTAGGTTACATTGTAAAATTCACTCAAGTTGGCATGTGTTCAACTTTTGAGAATTCACACTAAAATTATTAGATCTGACATCCCTAATTTGTGTTTTTTTTTGCTTCTACAGTGTATGTGTATTATTAACCTACATTTAGCCACCAATGCTCAGTTTGTATACTGAAGTACATGTACAGGTATAAAACCCTATACAAAGACTTACATGTACATGTACGGTATTCATCATTTTAATTGGTTCACTTTTCTTTGTTAACCTGCAGGATTGGATGTAGGTTGCTTGAGTGTTTTATGACCTGAAATTACAATTGGCTTGGGCGGTATTTCGGAACGCCGCATTTTTTTTTTTAATACTGAACACTACTGACTAACAATCCATGACTGCCGGAATACCAGCTAATTTAGTATTGAATTCCAATACTGTGTTATAATTCAGGCTTATTTGTTCAGAATGTTCCCACAACCCTCATAAGATGAAAGCAGACAATTATATCCACAACAGTGACTGCATACTTTGTGGTTTCAGTAATCCAGCATCACGTTTGTATTGTGTCTTTTGGTGAAGAGATAAGACGTAACGTGATACTTCAGCATGCAGCCACCAACCCACCTGTCAAAAGGTTTAGTTTCCCTATCGCTGCGGTGGAGTTTGCGGGTTTGGAATGACTTGTAGGCAGTGCTTGTTGTATTGCTCACCGGCACATATCACAGCCCTACGCTGGACTTGGGAAGTAAAAATTAGTGGGTCGTCCGTGTCCGCACTGGACTTTATTTTCTGAAGACTTTTATTTGTACATCAGAAAATGCGAACGCTGCTTGTGCTAGCCTTGTGCTCTCTTTGGGTCTTTTTGTCCTTCATATACAACATGTACAAGTATAACATTATTTTAATCTGTCTAACCGAAGCCAGGAATAAACTATAAACTGATAAAATGATTCCATAAATCTGCATCTGTTCAACATCCATGGCAATCAGTGACCATTTTTTATTATTCTCACATTCGTTCCAACCACACGAAAAGAGAAGCAAAAATCCGATTCCTCACTTGTCACTGCTTGTATTTCAGTTTGTCTGGAATAAATTGAGGACAACATGGTTTATCAAACAGTCTCTCGGTTATGATTAATCAAATACCTCGTGATACATGTATGTTTAGAATAATAAACTTCACTGTCATAGGACAACATGTTTAATGTGCATGTGAAATTAAAAAAAAAAATATATATGTGAAAGCATCGATCCAGGGATTTTCAAACGACTTTCAATTGCCATGGATGACGACAAAGCTAACAATAACTAACCTGCATGCAGGTGACCACACAGATAGGAATCACGGAGCAACAAATCGGTATTTAAAACACCATCGGTTTTTGAAATTCTTTCACGTAAATAATATTTATTTGACATTAATTGACAGATAAATTATAGTACTTATTAAGTTTAGGGGTTTTGTGACGTTAAAAACCCCTTTATGCTAGCATAAGCTGGCCCCTAGTTTTGTTTGTGTTTTGCCATTGAATGTCTTCATCACCGCTGCTTTTTGATGACGTCATTGCCTTCTGCAATGAATACCGCGGTATTAGTAAATACATGTACCACGGTATTTTTTTCACGGATACCGTGGCATCGAAAAAGGCAATACCGCCCAAGCCTAAATTACATGCTTGTAGCCGCCATTGGCAATATACAGAGGTTGGACATGTGCACAGAATTGTACCAACATTGATATACATGTAAATGTACTGCAGACGTACACAACCATCCACGTGTAACACAGAATCTGATGTTACCCCAAACTCGTTTGTCTTTTGTCTGCATTGTCCAGGGTTGTCCATTTCTGGTGCAGGCCACACCTATCCCATGACCACCTATCTGCCTACGGGCTCCAGTGGCGTATCCACGGCAGGCCCCAGCAAGCCCTTGGGAATGTCAGCGAGTGATATGCTCTCACAAGGTGGCTTCACAACGATACTGCCACAAGGTACTGTACGTGAACAATAAGCCAGTCAGGGTGCGAGATGAAGTGCTGTCAATTCTTAACAGCAGCCACTGATGGCTTACCCCCAGCAGTGGTACAAAATAACTTCACCCTGGACGGCTTGGATAATAATTCGGCAAACAAGTAGTGATCTTGATACTCCTGAGTGGCTGTTGGTCCTGGCTGATTAGTCACACTCTTGCAAGAAAAAATATGGTTTTAAATGATGATGTTGCTGGAGTTGTAAATAAACATTCTGAACGGTAAAAGACAAACTCTTCAAAATGAACACAGAAAGGCTCAAGTGCCAAATAATTTTACAGCGTTGCCTGAAGATTGTTCAAAAATGAGAATGCTGCAAGTGAAACTGGGCTTAAAAAGTTAACATTGAGATTTTGGAATGCAGTCTCGTCTTGGGATCACCTGGGTGGCTTGTCTAACACAAGACTGGACTGGGAAGAGTATCTTGCAAAGATAATCAGGCACAACACAATGGAAGTCCTATAAACTTACAGCTTACTGTAGTTGTTACATGTACAAAACACACTGGGAAACTGTCAAACATGTAGTGTCGCTGCTGAAAAGCAAGCTTGAAAAGTGTAAGGATTTTATGAACAATACAAAGAGCTCCGTCCTGAAGTTTTTGAACTTAGTCAGTGAGGGTATGGTTGGAGCCCCAGATCATATAGTATATAATTAATACACTGTGTTCTGGTATTAGGTAAAAATGAAGGCATTGTAACCTACATGTATAATGAGAGCTGATGTACGGTAGTCTGCAAAGACCTAGAACACTTTTGTCGTAGAAAATGCTGAAGTCCTGCCTGGGTTTGGAATGGATGGCCAAACCTTGCCAGGTCCATGCCGTATTGGCACGAGACTGTGTGGCAGTAGTATTCATGAACAAGTACATGTACTCCCTTGGTGGCTACAGAGAGATCATGCACAGTACGTGTACCAACACTTCAACAGCATATCCCATGCTGTACATGTACAGGGTAGATAGTATGCATGTACATGTACTTTATACTCAGCACCTACCCTGAGACCCTGTGGATTTGCACACTTTCAGCTCAAATGTGCTTCCCCGCCTTGCACCTGTGAAACAAATCCAGACATGCTGTATTTCAGCCCCAAGTGATATCAGGTTTTTATCAAGTACCGGGTACTTGACTTCATCTCCATTCCAGCTCTGCTGAACTTTGATGTTGTTTTATGTACATGTACATGTACCTGTCATGTAACATAATGAAAAGTCGTTTCCAGAGCATTAAACTACATGTACATGTACATGCTGTGAAATCAAGATTAATTTGAACAAGATTAATTTGAACACGATGAGCCTACATGTACATGTATGTCATGTATGTACAGTACATGTACATGTACATGTACGTAGTGTACTTGTATTTATACATTGAACACCCTGTTCAAGAGAGAAACTCTAAACAAACTACCGTAACAAAGCGAAGTATTGGACCCTTCATCGCACCATTCTGGGATACCCTCTGTTGTGTACTAATAGAGTTGGTGGCAGGCAGAATGGGTACCACGCTCAGATAGTTACTGTACCAGTACGTACATGTACATGTATGTACCGGTACGTTGTATACAGTACATGTACATTGTATGCGTTTCATCTCTTTCATTGATTTGTCATTTGAACCTGGCTTGCAAAGACTCGTATCAAGACAAATCTGAATGAGTTGTGTTCATGCACCCAGGCACCAGCTTGCCTGCTGGGACCTCTATTCCCGCTGGAGTACTGCAGCTGCCTCAAGGCCAAGGTCAAGGGTCACCATCAGCCAATCAGCCAATCCAACCGCCGCATTTCTTGTATAGGTAAGATTTGGTTATGTTGAAGATTGGATTTGTCACAAATGGTAGAATTACATATATCATTGTGAGAGTACGTCCTAGCTAGATTCAAATTTAGCCTTTCTAGGCCAGAAAATCTAACAGAACCTGACTCTTTGTATTCTTTGATTCAAAATGGTTGACAGGGTGGATAAGTTGAAGCCATGGAAGCCCGAATGTGATGTGCTTTGCGAAAACCTTTCACATGGTGAGCTTTGTCATTTTGGTGCATACCAGCTTCAAATTGATCTGGACACAGCCCTGTTTTTAAACTGCTTAATTCGTGATTGTAGACAACCTACATGTAGATTGATGTTGTAGACAACCTAGAATTATGCATAAATGTAGTAACTCTGAAAACAAAAGCGTGTCCATATTAATTTAAAGTTTGCATATACATGCACCCTAATGACAAAGCACACTATGTGAAGGTTTTTCACAGATTATATCACAAATTACCTGTACATGTAAATGTACAACATTATCAAGGAAGAAGTTACATTTACTTGAAACTATTGACATTTGAAATTAACATACTGGTAATATGAATATTCATGTGTGTGCAATGAGAATATGCTACAGTTACAATAACCCCTAAAGTATTGCTTGATTAGGCCTCATGTACGAGTTTCTCTAACATGCTCTTGGGATTGAAAGTTTGAGGTTGATTCTTCTGATTTTCAGCTGCACATAAATACAGGTATATACATGTACATGTACTGGTACGACAAGTCTTAAAACTCACATTTTTTTGGTGGCTGTCTTTTAGTCAGGTAATTATTTTTTCTAGAGTCTTGCAAGGGTATCCCTCCACCTGATACCCTCAAACACCCTGAGCAGGACTAGGGCATGCATTGTAGGAGCAAACAAATCTCAGCTGCTCTTGGTAGCTACCGGAGGGATATGTGCTGTACTATGATATCTACTGATTTTTGATCTACATGTTCTGTACATGCTAATGATCCCTTGATGTAAAAGGCAAGTGCCCTGAGTAGTATTGTTAAAGGTCATACACTATACCTTGCTTGGTCAAGGCAAATATCATGGGTAGAAACTTGGGTGAGGAATCAACCTTATTTCATTTGTACTTTCCAAGGCATAAATTTACTACGAACAAACAGATTTTGTGTCAGATGGGACCTGTTGCTCCCATGTTATAGATATTTCAGGAGTGTTTTGAAGAGTCCTGCAGGTAAAAATCTGAACCAACAAATTAAATTTACCAAAATGCATTTCTTTTCTGTATCTAGACTATGTGTACGAGTATGAGGCCAGTCAGTTGATTTTTTTTCTGGGAAAGTGCTTTTCCAAGTGCTACCATTGTCTTTGCCAACACATGTATGGTAATTTACAAATCAAAAGGAGATTTGTACACTGGAATCATGGTCACAGAATTCAACAGAAATGATGGTTTAATGAACATTTTTTTTATCTGATTCTCATCCAAACTTCTGCCCATTTCAGAGTGTTTTTAAAGTTGGATGACGTTTTCTGTGTATACTCTTGGTAATTTAGCCTCAGGTATTGATGTACATGTAATTGTGTGGAAACTGAGCGAACTGCAGCTCTTGTTGATATTTACAAAGCATGTCAGTATCATGAAATACATGCACTGAAGTCAGAACCTCGGTTTGGACCAAACTGATGAAAAGGACCTGCCACTGGAATTTACGGCAGAGCCTAAAAATGGTTCCCTGACTCTCCTCTGTGAAATTTCAATCCCTGCAGGATACAGCAGCCAGGTGGGCCCACGAGTCCATTAGTCCTCTCACCCACAGTCACATCAGCAGCTGCCTCGTCCCCATCCACCACCACCACCAGTCAGACGATCACAGCGTCACCTCATGATCCCTCCCAAGGTAGGTTTTTGTGAGTCACTACCGTAGTCTGAACACAGCACAAATATCAGTAGTTAAGAGTCTAGCCACTGCATTATTGTCTGTGGAGCCTCACGTGTCGGGGTACGCTCACTGTAAATTGTAAATGTCCATTTGTGTGTGTACCATACTGTACTTCAAACCTCGGGCTAATCACACCAATGAAAAGGCAGTTTATGTTAATTCAGAATCTCTGTCCTCAGATCCCTATACAGTCTGAGGTCAAGTCACTAATACACTGCCTGTCCTCATACCCATCTGTGATATGGTACATGTAAAAGGTCAAGTCTCCATAGCAGTGAGTGTCCTCAGACCCCTGTATGAAATGACGTCAGATCAGTGCAAGCCCTACCTCTCCCCAGACACCTACCGGTACTGCACTCCGCTGAGGCCAGGCCTGTAGTATACTGCTTGTCCTCGGACCTTTGGATAATGTGAAATCAGATTTCTGGTACCCTACATGCACATGTACAGTGATTGTCCTCAGACCCCTTTATGAAATGACGTCAGATCAGTGCAAACCCTGCCTCTCCCCAGACACCTACCGGTACTGCACTCCGCTGAGGCCAGGCCTGTAGTATACTGTTTGTCCTCGGACCTTTGGATAATGTGAAATCAGATTTCTAGTACCCTACATGCACATGTACAGTGAGTGTCCTCAGACCCCTGTATGAAATGACGTCAGATCAGTGCAAACCCTGCCTCTCCCCAGACACCTACCGGTACTGTACTCCGTTGAGGCCAGGCGTGTAGTATACTGCTTGTCCTCGGACCTTTGGATAATGTGAAATCAGATTTCTAGTACCCTACATGTACATGTACAGTGAGTGTCCTCAGACCCCTATATGAAATGACGTCAGATCAGTGCAAACCCTGCCTCTCCCCAGACACCTACCGGTACTGTACTCCGTTGAGGCCAGGCGTGTAGTATACTGCTTGTCCTCGGACCTTTGGATAATGTGAAATCAGATTTCTAGTACCCTACATGTACATGTACAGTGAGTGTCCTCAGACCCCTATATGAAATGACGTCAGATCAGTGCAAACCCTGCCTCTCCCCAGACACCTACCGGTACTGTACTCCGTTGAGGCCAGGCGTGTAGTATACTGCTTGTCCTCGGACCTTTGGATAATGTGAAATCAGATTTCTAGTACCCTACATGTACATGTACAGTGTGTGTTCTCACAGCCCTGCATGATATGAGGCTACATGTACATGTAGGTCTGCAGTACACTAACCACTTTGCGTTCTCATGTACATGTATAGTGTGTGCACATGTACATGTACAGTGTGTGCACATGTACATGACAGAGTTTCTCTTCTCATTATTTTGCGGAATAACCTTTATGTTAAGTACATATACATGTACCATACAGTCACATGCACACTTATTGGCAGATTTTGTTCTTGATGATTGATTAAAAATGTCTGTGTTTTTTCATTTTCTCTTTAGATAATAGGAAAAACAGTGCTAAATTCTGTTCGGCTAGAAAGCCCGTAGAATTTCAAGAACCTTTTCAAATTTAAGAAAGCATTTTTTCTCGATGAGAACCAGTCTACATGTACATGTAGGTCTTGAAAATGTCATTTTAAACTAGTCAAAGAAAAGCATAGCTGTGGAGTGAAGATCACAGAAAGATTTGATCTGAAGTGTGTACATGTATACATCTTGCATTTGTTCCACAGCCTCTTCAACCTCGTCATCCTCTGTGATGTACCATACGACCCAGGGCATCATCTACGCTACCTCCCCTGGTACCATCCCTGAGAGTCTCTTGTTACCCACCTACCAGGCAACCACCTCTGGCAATCAATCCCAGGATAGAAGTAAGATTCCCTCGTCTTCCCTGGACTAAATATGACCTGGATGGTGTGGTTTACATTTAACGTTAACATTAGGGGTGCTTTTGTGATCTATTCCAGTGACACAGATTTGCAACAAATAATCTCTTAGAGCCTGGAGCCTGTAAGAGGTTATGTGTGTCATGGCGGTACCGTACATGTAACTAAAATGTCAAAGTGGAAACCTGTTTATTAACACAGAGAACATTTAAAAACAGAACAGAAAAGATTCAAAACAACTGAAATTGGCCTAGTTTTTAATGCTTCCAAACACGTTACTAATGATCTCTTTCACAATTTAACCCCTTTGTGCTGAGCGTATCTTTGGGTTGGTTTGCTTTTGGTTTGGTTTATTTATTTCCCATACCATACACAATTTAAATAATATAAGGTAATGAAAATAAATTAAATAGTGTGGAGGTCATAGGTCAAATGAAAAGCCAAAGCTTGTACAGGGTCTGCCCCTTGCAAAGATAATTTACATGTAAATTTACAATTCTCGAGAGAAACAACGATCAGAATTAATAATACAGAATAATGTGTGAAGGTCTTCATTAGTTCAAGTTAGTAAATAGCTGCATTCAACAGCACAAAATCCTACCGGTAATTACAGGTTTAAAAATATATAAATTCAACTTTGGCATTGTTAAGAAGTAAACTGGCCCCAGGTGTAGAATTGCTTTAACTGTGATATTTTTGAAAGATACATGTAAGACACAATTGTCCGATTTGAAAATGAAGTCAAATGCCTCAAATATTAATACTTGAGGGTCATTTGCACAATTTACACACAACATTTTGTTAGATATTTCTTTCCATAATTTTGTCTTCTTATCTTGTGAGGCTTTGCCTCTGGTCAGTATTTGCTTAAATGTGCCATGTGCAACAGCCAAGTCAGGCTACTATGTATCGGGTAGTGTCGAGCCTTTTGTTTTTCTTTTCTTTTTTTAGCAGAGTTAATGCATAATCGTTTGCCCTGTTGACATGTATGCTTTCTTCAGGTAATGTGAACATTGGGGTTCTCCCGGTATCGACAGGCCAAGCCACCACAAATGCCTCGGTGCCGATCTCCATCGCCAAGGCCACCCAAGAAAATTTACAGGTACTGAATATCTGGTCAACTGCCTGATTTTGTATTTCAATTTTTTTTTTGGCGAGGAACCCTTCTGAATCTTCCCAAATCATCCAGATTGCGGAAAACCAGTGAACATGCTACCGGTACATGCAGCTACAGGGCAACAAGTCCAATGTAAACTAGCAGTTGGTGGAGAGGATTAAATTTCTCACAGGGCTTTAAAGGACGAGACACATAGATGCAGGTTTTCCAAATTTCAGCGGCGTATTTGGCTTTGACTTGAGACCTCATTTTTGAGAATTCCTGGTGCTTTGGGTTAGACCCTGTGGCCTATTGCACACCATCCTCTGCCGCATAGAAACTGAAGTGTGTTCTGGAGCCCAAAATGAAGCAAAAGATCTGGAGATGGAGATGACATGCGGAAAGTGCCTTGTACTCCCAAGGCTCCCTGAGCTGCTTCTTTTTAGTGACTACTTGTATTGGGTGTCACTTATGAATGTTGGCATAATCAGGGTATTGGCATGTGGTGCAATGTATTGTATCCCTAACCATTTGGAATAGCTCTGGAATGCCTTTGGTTTAGACATCGCTCTGTTCATATGCCAAACTAAATGTAAATTCACATAAATGTATGATTATTAGGAAATATGACCTTTAGAATCCCACAATCCATCAGCAGCGTTGGTGTTAATGATGTCATGGCCCTGTAAACAGTGCGGATGATGTGATTACATGACTACATTTTTTATTGGAATCAACTGACATAGAGCATGGGCTGATCAATTCATGTTGGAATTACTTAAGATGCACATTAATGTCCATCCCTGTCCTTTTCTGCTTTTATCCATGCCAATATACATGTTCAACTCGTGTTGCTGTTACTTGTATTTGGTTTGGCATAACTTTGGCATGCCAGTCTCTGTGGGTTGAAATGGATCATTTGCTCGTTATTCAACTGCTTGGAACTAGTCTTGACCAAGACTGTTTTTTTTTGTCTGAGAAAGCAAATGACCGCTGCCATTCACCGCTTCGTGCCGGGGTACCCGGTTTTGGGCACATAGGCTTTATACACGAAGCCAGGGAGCCCGAAATCGGACAAAAGAGCTGGGCCATTTAATGAAAGACTGTACTCGGAACAAAAGACTGAGCTGCGGGGAATTGCCAACATTTTTTTCAGTTATCAGTAGCAGAAGAAATCCGTCATTGTTTTGAAAGATTTTACCACTGTTTGTGGCATTCAGCGCAAGTGGATTACCACCGGGGACAAAAGCGCTCCAGTGATGAGCAATACAATACCGCTGCACGCTAATCTGGCTCCTATTGAAAAGACGTCAGTAGCGCACTATGCCAGTTTCAGGAACAAAAGAAAATGACCTAACACTACACAATCTGGACTCTTTTTACAAGGCGGCAGGCCTGGCTGAAATACGAGCATCAATAGATGTTGTCTGTCAGATTAGAGTAGCCACCAGACAGTCATTCATGTGGGTGTAATCATCCAGTAAACAAAGTTATAAGTTTTAACCACTTCATGCCGGGGCATTTTTCAATCTTGATGATGCTGGGCCGGCATGACTATCATTTTTTCCATTTTCAAAGTCCTTCAAAAATTCATCATTTCATTTAACGGTTGTTTATAGCCGCACAAAGTAATCTTTAGGCACTACTCTAAGTTGACAGGTGACCTTCATTGACGCCTGAGTATTTCAACCAGGCCTGCAGCCTTGTAAACAGAACCCAGATTGTGCAGTGTTGTATAGCTGTCTTTTGTTCATGAACCTGGCTCAGTGCACCGCTGACCTCTTTTCAATAGGGGCCAGATTAGCGTGCAGGGGTGCTGTGTGGTTCATCGCTGCGGTGGTGGAGCGCTTTTGTCCCCGGTGGTAATCCGCTCGCTCTCAATGCCCCAAACCCTGGTGTACGGTTTCAAAACAAGGCTGGATTATCACCACTTTTGAGAGTGAAAAATGTCGGTAATGCCCAGCAGCCTGGTCTTTTATTCGGAGTACGGTTTTTTTGTTACAGGGTCCTGTTTCCTTTGTTTGAGTTTGGAGACCCCCGCCACACATACGTCTCCGATTCCGGAGTCCGCGGCAGGAAGTTGTTAAAGAATTTTGAAAACACAAACAAAATGAAAAGTCACCCGAACCAGCAGAATCAACATGGATAAATGGGCCCGGCACGAAGTGGTTAACATTTTCTGTGCCAACACTCACTGCAAAGCACATGGCACTCACCAGCTACATGTACATGTATGGTATACCCCCGCCTGTCACGTCACTTGACTGGCCATGCATGCACACATCAGGCCTGCATGTGCATACGTATACCATGCTGTCTTGGTCACACAGTGAGGTCCTCTTCCAGACACTGGACTACAACCACTGCATGGACCATCTTGTGAGCCCCAAATCATTCTGGATGAATTGGTATAAACATGATTGGATGCATGAGGTACTGGTGTGCAAGGGAAACAAACAAAGGAAAGTTAATAGCCGTGGTCGCTCACTGTGGTCGCTCACTGTGGTCGCTCACTGTGGTCGCTCACTCGGGAATAAGTAGAGAGCCTTGGTCAAGGCGAGTTGGAACCTAAGTTTTGTTCTGACCTATTACAAGTAGTCACATGTGCATGTATCGCAGTATACAGCAGGGAACCAGGATCATTACGTTTCACAACAAACCCTTGTACATGTACATGTAGTTCAACTGGAGACGTTTGTACTGGTACACAGTGGCAAGATCTTCTTACCAGTGGTGTTGGTCATAGTTGCTTCTCATCATATCACCAAACCAATGTGTCCTATTGATGCCCTATCAAACACTGCTTCATCAGGAAACTGACAAGGCTGTGACCCACGCTTTGCTTTTTTTTTGCAGACCACCAGTCCAGGAGGAGAAAGGAAGCACTCATCGGCAAGCGACAGCAAAGGCAGCCATCAGAGCCGGCCTTACTTGCTCCCTCCGCAGACTAAACACAGATAACACACCCAACTGAAGAAACACATCACCTGTCTTCTCAGACATGCTTTGCAAATGTTGATAAAATTACAAGCTTCCTCTGCATATGTGCTCTTTACCCGTTCCCAGGGAACTTCAATTTCTGTCAGTGTGGACTTTTTCGGTTAAACCCTATAAAGCACAGCAGAAATCAACAGTAGTCAAAAGTTGCCTACAAAGTGCAGTGTTAAATTTAGCGGTCAACACAAGTGGCAGAATACACTTCGTAGCTGCACAATGCCAAGACTTGTGTTTATGTGGCATGATGCAACAAAATCCAGTGTTGTATTTTGTTGTAGTTTGTAAAGTTGTGATTTCAGCTGTGCTGCTCTTTAAGACAAAGGTACCAACAGCAAACCTGGGAATAAAATAACACTGAAGTCTAAAAAATGCACCATATCCATTTCCATATTCATATTTTGGTGAAAGTTGGGCTCTTTGTAAAAATTTAAGTCCCATGAGGCACAGAAGACAACAGCGAAGCTGTTTCCTGAACTGAGGTTGAATTTTGACACTAAAATGACTGGATCATATAAAAAGCATTAGCTTGGGAGACAGCATTTGATACTAATCAACCCTCTTTACCCTCCCTGCTGTTGAGAATCTCATACATTTGATTTTTTAAAGCGCACTAGGTTCCGTCAAAGCTCATGGTTTTCCCATCCACTGGTTGGCAAACTATGACTCATTGCAAGTACGAGAGGAAAAAAACAACTCGTAAAGTATTGGAAAATCCGCTCTTCAAATACCTTTAATAAATACTTTGACTAGACAGAACCGATGCACTGATACACCCATCTGTAAATTCTATTATCCCATCTCTAAATGGGAGAGCTTTTTAGTCAGAACATGTTGCTTACTAAGAATAAACCTTCTGCAGTGTTAGACAGTGCATACAAAATATGAACAAGAGAAAGTTCTTGTGTGTTTGGACTTGTAAACCAAAACCCGGGATATCAAGGCCAGTGGGATCCAGACCCCTATTCATTAGTAAACAAGAAACAAAGACTTTCTCTAATAGTGCTACTCTTATAAACGGCAGTTGATTTCTCTCATAAATGTGACAGTGTGGTTTATCGATAATAGGATAATTTGTTCAAATTAGTTCACCTACTTGTAAAAGAGCGCAAATGTGCATGCTCTGCACTAAGCCGGCATTGCTGGCATTAAAGTTCCTTTTTTCATCAATAATTTCAAGTTAGTTTTACATAAAGGTGCTTCCAGTTGTTGTACTCCATTTGCCGTAATGTGAAATATTGCTGTCTTTATTTATCCAGATTTCTTAAAGTATTTTCAAGATAAAATGTACAGCTACATACATGTATGTGCACGTGTACATGCATTGGTGTAAATTATGTACAAATGGTGTAAATACATGTACATGATGTATGTAGTTATGGTCCACATAGAAACTTCTTATACGTGACAAGATGGGAAGATGTGACAGGTGTCCAAGGGGCACTCGTAACCACTTATTTCTTCAACCTGTCCACGTATAGACTTTCACAGGATGTTTGTGTGTTAATTGTCATGTTGCAGTGAGCTACCCACAACAGTGGTGGAACATTTTTTCAAAGGGAGGGGGAATGGTTCAGTTGTAAGACCATCAGGCTTTAGCTATTATAGGCCAAACCATTTATCTCAACTCAATTGTGTTCTGATCAAAGGGTCATTTCTCTCAGTTAAATAGTGGAGGTCGGGGGGGGGGGAAATTACTGCCCCCTGGATCCCCCAGTTTGCTGCCAGTGGCTACCCACAAATGAGACGTGCATTTCATTAATGCTCCCTTTTGAAGATAAGTGGTTATCGGGGCTCTTGGATAAGGTATTTGGTGTAAGCAAAGGAAGACTTATGGAAAACAAAATTGACAGTGAAAATTGCAGATGTAACTGTGGAGTCATTGTTTTATTCCATTCACTTTCAGGGGCTGATGCAAACTAATTACATGTAGTTGCAATTATATAGATATACATGCGAGTCACAAAACAGCGATGGGATTGTTGGTATGTAAAAACAGACATACCGGTAACATTGTACACGTACATAAAATTGGACAGAAATGTACAATATGTGAATATTTCTAGAAATGGAACATATTTTGTGTTCCAGGAGACAGTTGTGGAGCGCTAACTCGTCATTTTACTTTATCCCCTTACATGTATAATGCCAAGTTTTCCTGTTGGCCACTTAGGATGCACTGTTTGGTTGGGGCATTTTTTTGCTACAACTACACTATCTCTGAAAGGCTTATGCTGTATATGCATCAAAATGTGACCATGCTGAACTATTTTGATCACCCCTATAGCTTCATTGTGGGATGTCGAGATATTGACATGGCACAGGTTCTAAGGTCTAGTCTGGTGCCTTGCTTTCAAACCACATTGGTGAGAGTTAAACCTGGGACCCCTGACTACAGGTATGTTATCAAAACAGGCTAGCTTTTCTGCAGAAAAGAATCACCAGATTCTCCAATTTTTTTCCACCAATTTTGTTGTTGTTGTTGGGGGGGGGATTTTTAAAAAAATTTAGGACGCTTTGACATTCTCGAGCCCAAGTAAAGCCAAGTGATTTCTAAATTAAGTGTAAGACTATACTGGTATACCAGCTTGAGGAAAAGGCAGAAGACCATTCAGAAGTCAGGTGGTGAGACCATGGACTGAATACTCGGAGAGAAAGACCAGGTGCCTGCACTTGCATGGATAATTCTTCTAATACTGAAGTAGTGTGGGATGGATAATACTGTGACTTTGATCATATCAATACATTCATGACTCAAGCATACATGTACATGTATGTGTTGAGTCGATCTTAGCTACTACCAAAAACTAATCTAATCTTTTCCTGGAAACTTCAAATTTTAGCGCTATAAAAGTTTTTTAAATTTAAACATTGCAAAATAAAGCTTTTCCCATAGAGTGTATTCTGCCTGTTCTTCATATTTTTAAAAAATATGCAAATTTGTAAAATATGTAAATATAATGCATAAATTATTACTTGCCATTTGCTGTCAACAACTGGTGAATGCTCTGTTGAATAATTTTTATCGAACCCAAAGGATTTAAATTTGATCTTTTTATGAACACGCTTCAGGCCGAGAATCTCCATGCACAAGAAATGTATTATCACATATGGGGTACTCTCTTTTGTTCTTGAAAATGTGAATTGTAAATCGATGAAAACTTGGCAAACTGCCAACTTCACTGCTGTAAACACAAATTACCCCAAATATTTAGGGTTCTACCAAGGTTGTGGGCAATTTTGTATTACATTGCACATGCAGTAAGCAGTTCTGTGGCTATTGTAAGAAATTATATACTGTTGCCAAAAAGCTTAACATTAACCATAACCTTTTTGTCTTAAAATAATATAGCATTTTTCCAAAGCAATGTGCATTTCAATTATTTGGCCTGACATGTGCCAGTAATGTGATTTTCAAAGTGTTCCACTTTTCGTATGGTTGGAAAACGCAGCTATTTTCTCTTCTACCATTGTAGATTTGTAAATCAAGAACATATTCTTCATTTTAAGAATATAATGCAGGAATTGCAAAATTAAATTGGAGAATTATTTTCTCATTAATCTATGCTTGCCTGGTGTTTTATTAAATTATGTGTACAAATGGGTACTGTGATTTAAAGGTTTAACATTTACATTCTGCTGAAGTATGTGCAGAAAAATCAATCTTGTGATTTCCATATTTAAGTCAGTCACACAGAACTGGATTTGCTATGAAATAGTGGAGCAAAACTGTTAATTCTTTGCTAAAACATTTTGTTTTATTGTACATAGCAATAAAAGCATAGCACTACAGCTGTAGACAATCCAAGTGGAAAAATAAAAACTTGTTTCCCTTTAAACTTAGAAAATTTATCACAATCATATGATGAGTTCCAGAAGGGGACAATACTACCTTGCCGTCATTCTGACTTAAGTTTTGAAAATTTGACGTTATGTTCCCACATGGCCCCCATTTTCTGAAAAAGGTTTACCGTCAACTGACGTGAGCTATGCATGAGGGTTGACACTTGTGTGGCCTTGAACTTTAATCGTAACAACAATACATGTATGTAGGCCTGAGTTCTTTGTACTGAAAGCAAGTTTTTTTAAATGCAAGCCAAGTTTCAAAGATTAGGGGTGGGCGGGACAGCTTATGTCAATGGGAGGGGTGGGTGGAATCCACCTAATTTCCACCCCCCCACCAGGCTGTGAGATGGACTGAAATAAAAGCAGCTCTATTAGGATTAATAGCCAAGGCAAATAATTGGCAACCATGGTCCACTTTTGATATATATACATGTTCCCTCTGAGCTCTAGTGAACAACGGCCACACATTGTTGGTGACTGTTCAGACCTAGGGAACAGATCTACACCAGTGTTGCAGTAAAATACAATACAACCATCTAGTGATAACCGATAAACCAGTCTGAAGGCAGGCAACAAATCATCTTATTCATTCAAAGTTCCCAAGAAAAACATGCTTGTTCAAAACGCAGCAAACATTGCAGTGATTTTTTTTTACACTCCAGTAAGTCACACACCTGGACTACACACCTGGACTTAAAGGAAATACATGTGTACTGTAACAAAACCATCAATTCTCTGTTGTAACTGCTTTTGTGTATTCCAGATTTTTCCTCTTTCACAGGTTTGAAATTAAGCTGACAAACGTGCAAACCTGCTCAGCATAAAAACCAAACTACTGTAAGGGAATACAGATAACCAGAAAACACTGGTTTTTATTGCTTTTGATGGTACCCATCTTTCCAATGGGTAACTCCAAATGACTTCAATCAACAGTAACTGAAAGTTGCAACAAACTAAGAATACTGCCTTGAAAAGTTATCCAGCATAAATGTATAGATACAAAATAAATTTTATAGACATTTGGATTTGGTATAAAACTACTTTCCCTTGACTGTACATTTTATACACGGGGAATGTTTAACAAATTGGCGCACAAAATCTCGTTGGAATGGATGCTGTATATGTTGTACATGTATTATGATGTTTTCTTCGTACATATTTTGAATAGGTAAGGAAATAATCTGTAAACTTTGAACATTAGCATTAAAGCATTGATAAATTAGGTTAAGGGGATGAACAAATTTATGTTTAATTGCTAAATTCATTATTATCCAATCTTAGATAGAGGGGATAAAAGTTTCAAAAGCTGATTGACTACCTGAGCACATACATGTACATGTAGTGGCTTGGCTATCAAAAAGAACATTTTGAGGAAAACATGTCATTTTGATATAATTTTTGATTTGTCACATTTCAGCGGTCCATTAATTTTCCCAGAAATTTTCTGGCAAGTCCGTCCAAAGTTGAACTCCAATTTTTAAAATTATTCACATGTACAATTATGCATGTAGAGCATTGCTGCCACTTTTCAGTTTAATCATGCAAACTGTATAAACATCGCTAGGAGAGAGGCTGATATCTGCTTCAAGCCAGTGTTGCAACACAGCCACCTACATGCACAAAAAACATTACTCACTGCAGAAACATTTGTCACAAAATGAATACAACTGATTGCATTACTACTTGCAGCAGTTTGCAGTGCACATACTAACGTTGGCTTTTCAATTGATTTCACATGCAAATAGACAAAATGTATACATGTAGCGTATACATTGTACATGTACATGTGCGTTCAAGCTTAGCTACCCGTAAACATGGGTTAATATTTGGTTTTGCATGAGGTAGAACCAAGCAAACTGTTCCATGGACAGGACTACACACTGAATGGCATTTTAGCTTGGAAGCAGTCCCATGAAATCGGCCCAGAAAGCAGTGTTATCATTATGGCCATCACAGGATCAGTCACACCAATACGCACTGAATGGCATTTTAATTTGGAAGCAGTCCCATGAAATCGGCCTAGAAAGTAGTGTAATCATTATGACCATCACAGGATCAGTCACACCAATACGCACTGAATGGCATTTTAGCTTGGAAGCAGTCCCATGAAATCAGCCCACAAAGCAGTGTTATCATTCTGGCCATCACAGGACCAGTCACACCAATACGCACTGAATGGCATTTTAGCTTGGAAGCAGTCCCATGAAATCGGCCCAGAAAGCAGTGTTGTCATTATGACCATCACAGGACCAGTCACACCAATACACACTGAATGGCATTTTAGCTTGGAAGCAGTCCCATGAAATCGGCCCAGAAAGCAGTGTTGTCATTATGACCATCACAGGACCAGTCACACCAATACGCACTGAATGGCATTTTAGCTTGGAAGCAGTCCCATGAAATCAGCCTAGAAAGTAGTGTAATCATTATGACCATCACAGGATCAGTCACACCAATACACACTGAATGACATTTTAGCTTGGCAGCAGTCCCATGAAATCGGCCCACAAAGCAGTGTTATCATTCTGGCCATCACAGGACCAGTCACACCAATACACACTGAATGGCATTTTAGCTTGGCAGCAGTCCCATGAAATCGGCCCACAAAGCAGTGTTATCATTATGACCATCACAGGACCAATCTCACCAATACACAACTATCAGTGTGAACAATGAGATTGCTATTGTAGTTGATTTTGAATAGCTCAAGAATTTGAATTCAGCCTGGAAGTGTAATATTGGTCTTAGTAAGGTTGGGGTTGTGCGGTCTAGCTGGGTCTCAATACCAGCATGGCACCTAAACAGATTCCCACAGTATAGCTTTACCCTTTTGTCCATTACTATTAAAAAAAAAAATCACACATTTTCTACAAGACATAATGGTTACCCACCCAAAAATTTGCATTGCAATTAGAATCACATTCTTACCGTAAGCCTATTGAGCTTAATCTGGATCAGTTAACATGCAATCCTAACACGCAATCCGAGTAAATAGTGAGACTTCATCTCACGGGCAGTTGCTGAGATGATTTGTTACAGTTTTTCAACCCACCGCCCCCCCCAAAAAACAATCGCTGAAATTATCTGTTCTCAACTACATACATGTAGGCTAACTTTGGAGATCATTGACTCTAGCCAATCAACATTCGAAAGGTTAGACATCACAGATGCAAGCTCTCAGACAACCCTCAGTGAGCATTAATTAAAATCTGGCAAACCGTAATATCCTCAAAAGTACATCATGAATGGAAAGTTACTGAAAAGAAATATTTAAAACTTCTTTGTTACGTGAATGTTTGATAGTTGGGAAAATTGTACTGATGTGACGAATTATCACAATGTTTCGTTTCAGTGATTGTTTTCATTTCAGCACAGCAACTGTCCTCACTTAATGGTTTTTGTTCTTACTCAGTTTGGGCCGGTAACCCTAGCGACAGCATTCTAGGCACAAAAGCGGACAAGCGACAACGAACACAACACAAATGCACTGTGCGTAGGTTTCAGTAGCGGCATGCCAGAATGCAGGGGACGAGGCCTAGGGTTGACCGGCGCCGTATGTCATTGGGGGGGCTTGAGGTGAAGGAACTCAGCCACAAAGACATGGAAAATCTTGTTGAGGTTGGCGATGGTGTTCCTGTTCAGGGCTGACTTGTTGTCAGTCGGCCGGTGCCAGACAGATGGGAAGGGTGTGGCAATTACGTGCACAACGTCCACACCTAGGAAAGTAACACAGAAAATTATCATCGAGATGTACATCTTGCGGACTTATTGCGAACAAACTTGTCCCAGGTGTAGTATTATTTTTGGCTGAAGATTCAAACTGTCTCAAGCAAGATACCTCAACCACAGTTCTTTACAGAGTTGCAGGTTTTCCCATTTTAACCTAAGCTTCATGTCCTGTGATGTGCAATTTTACAGTTTTGCGCCAAAAGCAATAAGGTGTCCCACAATGCCCCCATTCACTAACTCAGTGCCTGGCAATAAATTTAACACAGATGGCTGAAACACATACTGGCAAAGACAATGCGAAGAAAAATCAACACACAGGAGGAAGTTGTGGGTGATTTTTTAATTGCATAAAAATTCAAATACTGTTTGTAGCATGGATAGTTTAATCTCTGTCACCGTGGCTAAGAAAAAAATCTTCCCCTAAAAATTCCTGAGATTTAGTTTTTAAAATGTTCCGAGGATTGTCTGAGAGAAAGTCCAGCTCCATTAGATTATTGAAGTTAATACACATGTATTTGTCTTCGGCCCTTTAAAGAATCTTACCCCGCTCAAGGAATGGCTTGTGGTCATCCTCTATCATCCCTCTTGATGTAGACCCAGAGAAATAAGGTCCATCCTCTGAGTATGAAATCAGCTCGTTGTTCTGGGCTAAACGATTCTCTGGAAATGGTCAGATTTGAAAAAAGTGACTGATTGCACAAATCAAGAGTATTATTTTACCAGTAGTGAGAATCTTGCATAGAAGCTAGACCTCTGTTCATTCCAACTTCCCAGGCATAATTGATAGAATCTCACTGACTCTTCCAAAGTCTACCAATGTGTAGGAGCTCTAATGGTGCATTTAATGCACAAGCCTCATGTTCATGTAAAACAATAGTGACTCAGGAAGAACATTTCTATCATGTCTATCCAACCAGTGGAGGGGCTCCAGTACCAAGCAGTTTCCACTGGGTTTGATCTGTGGGCATTTTCATTGCAGGTTCAGCCTCTGTCATGAATACTGGCAATGGCACTGGGCCTATTTGACAGCTCTTGGGGATTATCCCTGAATGGCCCAATCATCCAACAATGCCCAGATGTGTTATTGCCTTCATTCCAAAGACAATGTAAACTATGAACCAGCCCTCTGGTTGCCTACAAGTGAGCATCATGGGCACAAATTATTGGAGATTAAGGCACAACTAATTGGTTTGTATGTTTGACCTCTTGGCATTGATAGCAGCTCAGCCACATAGAAACTGTCATATTAAATGAGTTCATTATAGATTCAAAGATAAACCTGACAGAGGAAACTGCCTGGAACAAGAGGTTAACCAGAGGCCAGACAGAAATGTCCTCTTTATGATGTACATGTACATGTAGCTCTACCTTCTTGAATAAACGTACTTAGAAAATACTTTGAAACTTCATATAATGACAGAGTTTCAGAAAGATCTGACAGGGAACAGTTTACCGCTAGACAAATATTTCTGAGCAAGTTTTGCTTGCAATGATAGAAAATTCCCCAAATCCACCACTGTGCAGAAATAAAAATGAATATTCAACAGTCAAAGGAACTCGAGCCTAAGTAATCATTGTAGAGTTCTACTGTTCTAGGACCTACATGAATCAACTCTGTCAGAACTGCCCTAGATTTGGATGGATCAGGGGTGGGTTACATACTGTACATTAAAAGGGATAGCAGACAGATTTGTCTGTTAAATGTGAGAGGCAATACTTACCTATATTCTGGAGGTGTTTGTACATTCTATTACTCTGAGTATTTGTGGAGAAAAAATTCTTGAAGTTTGGAGAGGATGTTCCAAGAAGATCCAAAAGGACAAAAAGGCCCTGTCAAAGTAGAAAATTATGCCAACTGGTGAAACAGCTAAACCTAACAGATTACTGGAAATAAGGCAAACTATTCCTATAGAGTGGCAACTTACTATTTGTTTGTAAAAACTGCAAAACTGTGATAATTTGTACAGATACGGTGGCTAAGCCAATAGTTTTCACATTTCCTGGATGAAGCATTTTTATATGAACAATTCGCGGAAAATTTTCTTTCACTAGTCCTGTCCTCAAGTACTGCATGACAGTGTTACTTGTTATACGGCCTACAATGCAGCTTCAACAACCAACCACATCCCAGGAAAAATACATGTACATGTAAGTTCACAACAGGAGGGTATTTTACTGACAACTTGCTTGTGAAACACAAATCAAGAGACAAGGGTTGTAGGTCGCCTTGACACTGTTACTTGCTATTTGGCTCAAGATGTAGCTTGAATGGGTCAACCGCATCCTGGGGAAAATAAGTTAACTACAGGAGGGTATTTTACATGCACAACCTACTTGCTTGTGACACACGAATAAAGGGGCAAGGGGTGCAAGACGACTTACAATGAGTCTGATCTCCATGGTCAGCTAACACCTTGCACATGCATTGTGTGTAATGTTAATCTCAATATTGTACTCACAGCATGGAGATATTAGTCATTTTTACCAATTGTAGGTAATCAATCATTCAATGATCAACTTGGCAAAACCCACTTTTCGGTTTCATTCACAACCTATGGAATGATCTACCAAAATAACATGTGCATGTAGTAGAGTACTCTATAAATGGAAATATGGTACATGCAGCGGAACATGTACATGTACAGACTTCGTGATCTGGTTACGGCCTTGGCTTGACTATTTTGAGTGTCGTTCCAAAAATGTGCTGGTATGCAAAATCTTTTTTGCCTCTACCCTTTCCTTTTATTCCTCATTCCCTTTCTTTTTCATCATTTTTCATTTCCTTTTCTTTCATTTGCTCTGAGCATCTGGATTTTTGCTGACAGAATGAACTCGGTGTCGAAACCCAGCCAATGTTCTAACTACACATCAAACAACACACTGCTTAGGAGAATATCAGCCAAGCTGAGAAATTCAAACCATGACGGTCTACCGCCATCAAGTCAAGGGGTGCAAATTCAACAGAAAAAATGTTCAGGTATGTTTTGGCTGGCTACACTGCAGAGTCAACGGGGGTCAAGATGTCATTCCACTGACACAATCACAAAATCTTTTTTTCCTGGACTCACAATTCCATCCAGGACTTTTTGCTTGCTGACGGAGTGATGGGGCATGTTTGCCCACTTCTGGGCCAGGTGCCGAGAACCATAAAGAGAGTCAGTGCTGGTCCATTGGACAAAGGCCTCTTCCCCGTCAAAAAAGATCAGCTGCAGGGTGTAGGGCTGTAAGAGAAAGATACAGATATGTAGGGTTTACATACACTAAGTCAATCTTTAACTTCAGACTGTAAAGCACACAGACAGCATGCCCAAACAGTTCCTGATGGCACACAATCATATGGAAGTATTTCAGGCACTGATGCTGACAGTCAGCACAGGTGGACTAAGTTCAACTCTGCTGAAAATCTGTGTTGAGTTGTTACTAGCATGCTCTCTCGATTGAGGGTCTCAAATACATGTACATGTAGTGTGCTGATTTTTCTCTGAATCAATAAGATATGAAACCCTAATTGCGATAGCTACATATCAGTATATGCATGCACAGTACACGTACGTACAAAAAGCATTCACATGTACAAATGGCATTTCATACCAAAATTTTTGGAGTTTCAAAAGCAATTTTGTGCTTTGTTTTTGCTGAATGACAGCAAACACTGTAATTTATGCATTGTTGGCAATTGTCATGACCACACAGAAATGAGGCTAATCTCTCTCTCAGCAACTGGATGCATAATGGAAGTTTTCAACGTGCATGTACCGGTACAAGTACCAATCTCTTGTCTAAATGAAAATTATTAATGCAAATGTGGAAAAAAGGATAAAATAGATCTGCGACATCACAGCAAATACAGGAATCTAAGCTACTGGTATGAACTACATGTACAGTTGCAAAACATTTTTACAACATTTTACAAATTTTCCCGCATACATGTTCCGGTGTTATGCCTTTGTAATGTAGAAGATGGATTTTGCATAATTTGCTTTTGTGCTATATTCAAAGTAAACTTTTCAGTGAACTGTACCTTACTGTAGTGTGTATACCTACCGGTACAAAAAAAGAAGGTGCCGGAGACACCTCCAATGGCTCTTAGTTATAAAACTTGAGGGAAAAACTTTCAAAACAAGATCTCACCAATCCGCATACCGGTGCATGTACCGGTAGGTTCATCAGAAAGGTGATATCAAATCAACAACTTGTTTTTCCACTTCCATTAATGAGCTTCATGTACATGTACATGTAAGGACAACAGTTTTAGGCTTCAGAAATAAAAAACTGGTACCCAGAATTGGTACCTTTCAATCATGTCAACTGAATTACTGCTTTAGTGTCAGCTTCAAGGTCATCAAATTCTGTCAGGACTACTTTGAAGTAGCTGAAGAGTGGTTTCCATGTGGTCACAATCTGACAATGAACACTGAGGGCATGACTTCAAGATGCTAGCAATTGCAGAAGAGATGCTGTGTGACATCATTTCACAACAAACAAAGCATGGCTCTCTGTAGGGGGGTTCTTAGTTTTTAACACCCTTCTCACTTTCTCAACTTCCTTTGTTATGCAGTTCTTGTTTTGTTTGCTTTTAACTTTTGCGCTTTGTTTTTGTCTGGAACGTTCATTTTGTAAAATATTAAATTTTGCCCTGATGGCAACCCATATTTCTGAATTAAAATAATATTCTAGTTTGATATATTTTGTTTTTGGTCAGCTATTTTCAATGGTTAACAGTTGCATATTGCTGCCATGGCTTCCCTGTTTTTCACAAAGGAACACATTTTAGGTACCGGTAAATAAACAATTCTGAGAGTAGTCAAATTAGGAATTAGAAAGTACATGTATAATGCCTCACATTTCATGGCAGTTTAAGATAAATGTTTAGTAATAAACATAAATTCATTTGCACCGTGTATTTAATTAATCAACTCTTAAAGTTCATGTCTGTGAATTCTCAGTTTTAAAAAATGACCAACTTCAAACACAATTTTCTCAAAACTTTACTTTATGCTGCAGAGAGCTTGCCTTTCTATGAAAACAGTAATGGAATTTTTTTTCCCTTGTGGCGGTTTTTCGCTGTGGAATTCCCTAAAATCACTGCACAAACAGTAATACCAATACTACAAACAAAAACTCCTGTCCAAAATCTATGTGTAGCTTCAACCAACGGTAGATGAGCAGTATGTAAACAGACAAGCAGGATAGAGACAGCTTTGCATTCTACCAGATCAAAGGAATCACAACCCCTTTCTACACTCAACTGAAGCTACTGAAGTACTGTATGAAGCATGCTGCCTGATACAGGTTTCAACTGTCAGAAGACTAGATCTTTAACCTTCTTTGAACACCAACAAAAATCTGATGTTTGCTGTTGGAACTCAATGAATTCAGAAGTAATACAGTAAAAGAAACAAACCATGTATGTCTTAGCATCCAGCGATGCCTTCAAGTTGTGGGCCAAGTCTAAGAGCATAGCACATGGCACAGCTGAGTCAGTGGCCCCGATGAATTCATCATTTGGGAAGTGCTTGCTGTCGTAATGGCAGGCGAGGACAAGCTTCAGGTCTGATTCTGGCTGGGCATTGGGGTTGCGCAGTGTGGCAATGACATTCACAAAGTCGGTGTTGGCCCGGTTGTGGGGTGTCCAGTGGGTAGATTGGTCCTCTTCAATGTCCCAACTCTGCAGGCTCTGGAGGCTGGAAACGATGAACTGTCACAAAAACGAAAAAGCTGCTTCAATTCAATTGTTAAGGAAAAAATTCAAAATCTAAAAAATAGTACAATAAACGTGTATTACTACATGTAAAATGTACAGTACATGTACAACATGTACATGTATGTACATTTACCAGTAAACTGCAACTATATAAATGTAACAAACATTGGGTTTAACCTTCCTACGTCCCTGAAAATCCACCCTGTGGTTTGGTAGGAGTGGGGGATCAGGCCTGGTCAGTAGACTTGGAAGATTCAACCAGTTTCACATCAATGTTTCTAAGGCAGAAGGGGTTTTGACATCTATCCAGTACCACACCATTTGCACTTACCGGTATACTGAACTTTTGTTTTCACTCCATTAATTTAACCCTAACCTTTCTAATCATCTGGAAGAATTGAGGCTGAATGGCAAAACTATGGTACCAGTATATGGCTGATTATGAAGGACCCATTATGTCAAGGTCTAAGTTTAGACCTTTTGTTGTTAAATGCCTAATTGCAGCATGGAGCTATTAAACACAAGGAGTCAGCACGTACAGAGATCAAAAGGGTCAATGATGGCTACCACCAGCACTGCGCGTGCTGCAAGGACAACACAAATTCTGCGCTGCTTGCGAGCTTCAGTGTATAAGGAATGCTCGGAGTTGCATTTGCAAAGGAGCGTGAGTACCGCACATGCATGTCCGTAACACTTCCACATGTTCAACATGGCCACCTTGAGACAGAAACCATCGTCATCTGAGACTTAAATTTCAATAATTTTAGTGATTGTTCTGATATTCCAATGACAATGAAAGTCTGGTTACATGTATGTTTTTAAATCCCCAAAACGTCTCTCAGTCTCAACAATAAATAGAATTACTAATACAAATTCTCCAAAAAATACGCACAAGAAAACTGAGAGAATGTAGCTACCGGTAGTCCAGAGAAAAATAAACAACACACAAAAACATGGGAAGATTCATTGTCCTTTCTGTCAATGTCCACAACTATCTCGGCATGAAACCTCACCACATTGTCAAATGCATTCCTGCGGCATATTCTCACCTTCTTTTAACTGTAGGAACCACTAGGATTGTGACTTATGATATAAATATCGCAGTTTATATTTTGAGTATTTCTTCTCTACCACCGGAAACGCAAAATGTCATAACTGACTTTAAAACCATCTGACTTTTGCTAAATAACCACCGCTGATTTGGAATTTTCGAGCGCATTTGCGGAGATCACTCGCTGACTCCTGATGGCTACTGAAGAGAACTGCGCATCTTTTCCGTGCATCTTTTCCACCATTTATTTACTCCAGTATGCCGCAGCAAAACACGGCGAGTCTGTGGGTTACTAACTACCCGTACCTGGCAGTGGCGATCACTGTACGTACAAAGACTGTTTAGGGTCTTCAACATTGGGGCAGCTGGTAAACGTGCCTTTCAATGGAGCCTACCGGAGCGGTTAATCAGATTACCCATCTGTAGGTCTTTGTTCTAACTCCTTGTGTTTGATAGCTCCATGGTTACACATACACTGTGAATTCATGCCCAGATTATGTATGTACCATATCTGAAATCCCCAGTGCTCCAAGACACATGAACTGGTACCATTCACACTGCTTCACAAGGACAGGAATTGCTGGAGAGTTGACGCAGTGGTCACCAGTTTCAGGAACATCAATACAAAATAACGGGTACATGTAAGGTACATGTACATGTACCTGAAGATTTTGGAGGACTGCGGCTGAACCTACCAGGTAATCTTTCCATGGTGGCAGTTGGAGGATACTGAGGATGCATCCTATAGGCCTAGCCAGAAGGGTCTAGGAGTTAGGATTAAACTTTACCCATACCTGTCTAACTTCTGCATTTCCAGGTGTTCCTGGCACTCTGACCCTTAGTAATGGATCCAGTATTTCTGGGCCCATGAAACGATCGATATCCGTCAGAGCTGCAAACTCACGTAGCTTTGACTGGGTCAGCTTTTTGGGCCGATGCTCCATCTGTTAAAAAATAATAAAAACATTAAAAACAAAATTTAGATGTAAAACAGCAACGTACATGTAACTATTCCAAAATTGACAAAATTAGCATACTGAAGAAAATGAAACGAGAATTCATGGTCTCCTGAAAATCCAGCTGAACGGATATCTCCCTCATTAGCATGGATGTCTGTCATGTACATGTACATGCACTGGTAGCATGGTGGACTGTCATGTACATGTACATGCACTGGTAGTACTGTAAGGACTATGATGTACATGTACATCCAGAAAGTACAAACATGACAAGAAATAAAAAATGGAACAAAATTGACCAACTGAGCAAATTAACAATCACATTTAAAAACTGTTTCTCTACATGTACATTGTACATTACATGCACATGTACATTGTACATTACATGCACCTGTACACCTGTACCTGGTTGTGAGTGCTTTTTATAATGTACATGTACTACATGTACATGTAGAATTCATATCCAGTATATACACTAATACATGTACATTTAAATTTAGAATTGGCAAAAAGAATTGATTAAAATCATCACCCTCCTTCTCAATGGAGCTCCTCAATATTTTCAGGTCCTTACTGGTAGCAGACTTTAACATAATGTCCATGTGAGGTTTTGGGTACACTACCATGTACGTGTACATGTACTGGTACATGTACAGTACATGGTAGTGTGCTACACTTTGGTCAGTCTGTGTTTACTTTGTATTACATGTAATGACTGCAAATGTTGGGGAAGGGGTACATGTACCATGATTACATGAACTTTACCAACCCATGCCAATCATTTAAAACATTATAGGCCTCGTGCACAACTCAATAGAGTCAGAACACAAACATGACAAACAGGCACATGATACGTGTACATACATGTATATACATGTACATGTTCATTTGTGGGTAAATGCACGAGTATAATGGCCTCCATGCACCAATTTCTGCCAGTCACTGTGCACAAATAATGAAAGAAGATTTTTGGGCCTCCAAAGATGGCTGCCACATTCATTGCAGTTTAGGGTGTTGTTATTTTTCTGAGTTGTTGAGTAGTAGTATCAATTAGTGATAAACCACATGTAATTTGTGGGTTGAATATGCACATGTATGTGTGAGAATGTTTTTTAACTTGTCTAATTCTGGAATAAAAGTTAAAAAACAAAACAAAATTGAGGAAAATTAAATGGTCTGATGTAACAGTCGATCATCATCATACATGTATGCCATCAAACACATGAGCAAAGTTTGGGTCACCAACATGTCCAAAGTTTGGGTTTTGTGGCTTCAGTCCCCGATTCGACCCTCCACCTCACATCTCCCACAATCCTTTGCAGTTTTTATCCTTGATGTAAAATTGTGCTCAAAGTGGGTTTTTGGAGCTACAATGTATGTGCATGCAGAGTACTGAAGTGAATGTGTCACGTGCTTACGAGTATGTGTGTAACAGGCATTAGTGCGAGAGCCAACACTCCATTCGTTTTACACTATGATGACATCACACTTCGGTGCTCGAAATCAGGTTGCTACCGTGATTAGCATACAACAGTGAATAGCTACAGGAGCATGGCACTGCCAATTTTGGACCTGACAAAGATGAGGGCTCAAAGGTATATTTTTATCAATACATGTACTTACTGGTGTACATGAATATGTACATCATTAGCACTAGTAGCAATGCCATGATGTGATATGAAGCAAGCATGTACATTTACATGTACATACTGTACATATACATGTACATACATGTACATATACAAATTGAATAAACTGCACCACCTTGGGGGGGGGGAAACCCACTCCTTTATTACCTTGATATCAACACTGTCCTACCGATAAAATATGTTCAAGCACTAGAAGTTTGAACAATTAGAAAATTATAAATCCAGTGCACACCTGTACCGGTACATCACTACGGATGCAAATAATATACAGTGTACTCATGTAAATGAATGCTTATGATTTATGCAAAAGTACATTTTATGAAAGGTGACAGATTGAATGTTCTACTGAGGCAAAGTCAAGTGGAATGGAACATATTCCACAGAACGAATAGGTTTATTTTTTCCATTATACAAATGTGAAACACTTATTATAGATTAATCCAAGGAGATATGCCATACAAGCAATATGGCATTGCTGACTGCACTCACATGCACATTCTTCAATTAAATGATACATGTACATATATATCGGTACATCATATACATACATGTAGCCTATTTAACAGGCCAAGGCTTCTGGTAAATCGTGACACCCTCTGATCAACTGAAATTGTGTTGGTGCATATGAAGTACCGCAACTGTGCCTACTGGGGTGTGGGGTACCGGTACAATGTACCAAAGTCAATGACATGTTGACGATCCATCAATCACAGGGATTTATTCAGGTGTTTTAAAAAAACCAACATAAAAACATACATGCCATGATGCTGGTACATGTACATGTATAGGGAGTCCGAGTACATGTACATGTAACTTGGACCCTACCGGTACATGTAATTTACAAATCACCTTTTTCAACATTTGGACATGGTCGGCAATAGTAGGGTCCAAGTACATGTACATGTACATGTACCGTACTGGTACCTCCTGTAGGTTTTTACATCAATAAATTCATTTCACTCAAAATGCATGTACATGTACATGTAGCTCGTACCCTAAATCAAAATCCTCCGAATTCAAATTCCAATGATGATAAAGTTTACTCACATGTCCGGTGAACAGTTTCAAGGTAATCACAGTTACCAAACATACATGTACAGCACACAGGAATCAGTCGTCGATCGCCGCATGTGCTGACACAGCATGCTTTTTATTATTGGTCCGTTAGAGGCCAGTGTGCCGTCATCTCCAGGACAGTTCAAATCGCTATTTGAACAAGATGGCGACATCGCACTAAATAATGGCCGTTTCTGGTTTGAAGGGGAATTTCTCTTTTCCTCCCAAATGTGAGTAAACGTTATCATCATTATTGGAATTTCCGATTCTCACTTGATCCTAAGCCAGGCGCATTAGAAGGACTATTTCGGAGGTAAATTCAGAGGTTTTGATTTGGGATAGAAGCTTTGAGTGAATGGAAGCAAAAGCCCACGGAAGGTACAAGTACAGTACTTGGACCCTACACTATCACCCGACCCTAAGTCCAATGTTTGAAAGGGCAATTTACAGGGTTCAGGTTACTGAGACTAATGTATAAGTTGGGTCCGCCCAACGGATATTTACATGTACATACAGTGTATCACTCATACAAAAAGGTTAACATAATCACTGATAATGAATGTCAAAAAGCCTCTCCAGACCAATCTATGATTTTGATTTTCATGAACTTTCTTTTCAAACCACAAACAATAAAATTTTACTTTAAACTTAAAAAAAATTGAACTTTTTTTTTACCTGTACGTGTACATGTAGTTCTGTGGCCGAAGTTTTCCAATTGGGTTTACATAAAATTTCAAAATGGTTCAGACATATTGTAAAATTATTACCTTTTGATCATTTAAACTTAGCACAGGAGCAGCTGTGGAAACCTGAAGAATGTCATCAATGGCATCAACCTCCTCGGCAACATCCCTACTGCACCCGTCCTCCATACCACATCCATCCCCGGGTATCACCCCAAACAGGAACAGCGTCAGCACAACCATGGACAACATAGTGAAGACTACGATCAGACCAAAGAAGCAGTTTATCAAACGTCTCTTCCTGCAGCTCAGAGCAGTTCCTTCACTCACATGCATTCCCATAGCCAAGTGTTGATCCTTTCTTGTTTGTTTGTTATTTAAACTACCAGTATGATCCACCGGAACTGAATAATAAAGTACATTCTCAAAGTACCTACGTGCGGACCAAATTGCCATTTGAAGGAAAACCAAAATAGCCTGCACCGTATACACAGACTTAACTTTATACTGATACTGTAGTTTTAGCCATGATTACAATGCACACATGCACATGTAACAGAAAATGTATACATGTATGGTACAGTACATGCATGAACAGTACCTTTCATGCCTGTTGTGTGCATGTGCCAACAACACTGGCTAACTTTCTTGGTGTTTAGCAACAGCAAGTTACACTTTCTCCACAGTTACACCATGCAGGGAACATCAATCTGCGCAAGTGACAGGAAATCCCGTTGGGCAATCCATAGGTGAACTTTTGCGACAGACTTCATCTATATTGCTCCATACTTCATCTGTAGACCATCTGGGTGGAGAAATAGTGTTTCCCTGTGAACTTGGACTACACTGTCTGTGCATAAATTATCATGCATCCACAGCCTGCTTTAATGGGCAAATCACAACCTGTCAATGGAACCACTCTGAGGTTGTGAACTACTCCGATATGCACCAACCAATATCCTATGACTAGGGCTAGAGAACCATTATGTAACTCTGCTCCACCAGAGTTCAGAATTTGGGAGCAGCACTTTGAACTCACTGTGGGATACAAGAAAATCACTAGCCCTGTTAGAAGGTACCCCTACGTCACTACCTGAATACAGTGTAGCCCACAAAAGACAAAAAGCACATGTAGTCTGGCATGTCCATGTAGACTAGTCTCTGTTACAGCTCACCACAGGAGGCCAGACACTTCCTGATAATCCCACATGCACACTTGTATGAAATCCTTGCCCTTATGTGTTTATCTAGTAAACAATGTTCAGGTATACCAGTACCTGTTACAAATATGTACACCTACATGTCCACTCGCCCACACATACTACATGGGTACCCGATTGTTCACAACCAACTCTCATTGGATACCGAAACCACCCAGCGTGCTCTTGCTCACACAGAACTGGTTGCATACTCTATTCATTCATCTTGATCTATTGTTGCAAGGGCACTGGTGTATGAAGGGTATTAAAGGGGAATCTCAACGGCTCAGCGCCTTTCTCCTTTAAAGGGGCACACCTGATTTATTGCTGCAGTGCATGGCTCTCCAACTGTAACACAAGAACAGATACCCAGTACCCAGTAGTAATATGCAGAATGATAATGACAGTACCCCTAGCTGCGCTGACAAAGGGGTTTGATTCTGTTACAGCATAGTAGTAATTACAGCACAGTAGTAATTAGAGGCTAGACATGTTGTACATCATGTCACCACAATCTTGGCTACTGGTACATTGTGCATCTACATGTACATGTATGTATCAATAAACACAACAGGATCCTCACTCAATCATGTCACTGCCAATCCAGTGAGTTTGTTCAATATTCCCACTGCTGATTCTGTTAGCATCTCAAGGAATCACTGCATGATCCCATACTGATTTGAGGCGTATGGGTATCACTCTACTAACACCTGCCGGTATAATAGCATTACAGGTGAAAGCATATCTAAGAGGGTTTGGAATGAAATTGGCTTTAAATCCTACATGTAAAGTGTATGTTTATTCATTACCTCATTATAGCCTTGAGAGGCTGGTATACATGTACGTCGGAACTTGGTGTGCTTGATGTAATAATCAATACTTAGGAATAAAGCTTCACTCCAATCACGTTATTAAAAATGTATTATTTGCCATTAAAACCCTAACCATACTTAAACAGTCAAGCTTTTTAATGGTAACTGCATGTAATGAGTTACATTGTAGGACAACCAATAACCCCCACAGTGCTGCATACAGTACAGTACATGTGCAATGTACTTGCTTGCATCCTTGTGGTAAGCCGTCGAAACGACGGTGCCATCCTCAGAAAATTCAACAATTATAAGGCAAAGGAAGATACATGCATGGCACAATTAAGAAAAGCCAGGGTGTTTTATGACTTTAAAGGCCAAGTTGGGAGGCACAACATCTACCACAAGAGGTGCAGGGTAAGCCATCGCCTGGTGGGGGACGCTGCTGCTGCTCATGTCTTTGAAGCCGGCGTGCCTCCCAAGATTGTGTACATGCGATCTCAAATTTCTTAACAGCCTGACAACACGAAGCACACCACAAACAGCGGCCCTGGAGCATGGACCTTTGGGTAAATGGTCCATGCTTGGAGGAATGCCGCTCTGCTTCAGGATGGTGTGAAGATGGTCCTTGAACTGCTTCTTTTGGCTACCCACTTGACGCTGGCCCTAAGACAGGATACGGGAGAGAAGTTTACAGGGAAAACGAGTTTCTGACAATCGGATGACATGGCCCACCCAGCGCAATTGGCTTTGGATAATCAGCGCCTCAATGCTGGAACAGTTGGCAGTCTGTAGTATCACAAAATGAGGAATGCAATCCATCCATGTTATGCCATGCGCTGTAGCGATCGGATGTGCAATGCTTCAAGACTACGCACATGACGGACATGGGATCTGTACAGGGCCCACGTCTCACAACCATACATGTACAACAGAATGGAAATATGCAGACAGCAGAATACACAGTAATCTTTGTCTTTGTGGTGAGGTCCCTGTTCAGGAAGACTTGGCTGGACAACCCACCAAAGGCACTAGTAGCACGTCCGATCCTATAGATGGATTTCACATTAGCGCCGTCTGCGCATATCCGCATTGAAACCGAGGCTCTATGTGTTGAGCTTCCGCGGGCGCGCCCGCGGAGTCGTTACAGTACATGGAGCATCCGGTTCGTAAGTGTGATGCGACTTCAGTTTAAACCACGCCCACTGCACAAGATACAAGACCATCGCGGGTATGTTAGTGCACGGTCAAATGTCGTTATTTTTTCTTTTGATTTTACGTGTCGAGTCATCCTGAAAGACTCTTCCACAAAAATTTGCAGCCTGAAAAGTCTAAATTTAACCTACCTTTATGTATTTTGTGTCTTCTCTCCTTACTTTCAATCATCTGATCGTATTAGGATTTGAAGCTGACACATACAGCCTCTTTTTCAAATGCGGAAGTGCGCAGATCGACGCTAAAAGCTGATCTCATCCTCAAGGGTGCAGGATGAAGAGAGAATGCTTCCAAGGTACATGTACACTAAGTAAATTGGTCAGCCTAGTGCAGGTTTGCACTTCCAATACTGAAGGGGACGTCACCTAATATACATCAGGTCGAATTGCCATGTCCTGAATGCTGGCAGAGAATCTCCATCTTACAGGAGTTGATGATCAACCCTGCACAACTACATGTATGTGCATCAGCCATGGTTGAAATAACCTGCCGTAAGCCAACTATGGAGAGAGATATGAAGGCAGCATCATTGGTGTACTGGAGATTAAAGATGACATACATGTATCAGTTCTGGTCTTGTAAATTGTAACTGAATCTCATTAGGTTGGGCCCAGCAGATAAGGGAAAACGTCAACACTCACCCAACCATACCTTTTGCAATTTCACAGTGTGTGAGTACATCATGAACATGTAACTTGTCCTTACAATAAGAAAGACAACTGCCGAACAAGTTATTACAGCCTGGCACAAAACTTAAATGCATGTAGCATTTTCATAAAAGGATGTACCGGAATCAGTGCATCATGTACATGTAGTGCACCTGTCCATGCTCCGTAAAATGGCATCTGAATTACCCCCTCCCGTAGTATTGACAGTTTTCTCCTTCCCAATCATCAGCACACTGATTAGCCCACAGTGTAAATGTAATTTTTTGTACATGTACCAGCGTGTTTGGTTATGGGTACATGTTCACTGACAGAATTTACAGCACTGCAGACTCAGCACCTTCTAGGAGCTTCGGGAAAATTCATGACAAGTTGACTCTGGTGGGATTTCCATGTAAATGTACAATGTCAACATGTACCAGTATCTAGACTCATTCACTGGTTTATCCAAAGTGTTACAACTGAGTTCGGATGCCCCGTTTTCAAGACAATGGTGTTCATTCATTCATGACAGGAGGGATACCATCAAGGTATCATTAGAAAGAATACTACTTCTTCTTTTTGGAGATCCTTATACATTATAATCATATATGTATCTCATGGTTTGGGCATATCAACTCCTTTCCTCAAGGTTTGCTTTTTTCTGGGACACCCTGCATAACAAAAGAAGCTTCAGATGAATGGAAAAAGAATAAAAATTATATCTCATCAGTGACTCCAATATGCATAATTAACTTCCCGTTCCATTTTTAATATTGAACTGTGTAACATCCGTAACATTTTATGCATTTTTTTAAGCTACATTGAAAACAAATTTACTGACTTTCACCATACCACATATTTACATGTACATGTACTGGAATGCCAACTTGCCATGGGTTAACTTATAGAGTAAGAATGTTTTAATTATGATAATTAGAAATAGGCTAGCGAGTGCTACGGATGTTACATAAATTGTTACGGACGTTATGTTACAGCTTTACTTACTTTATTTTTATTTACATGTACCACCTACATACATGTAGAATATCACCCATCCTTACAAATGGTTTTGTTGGGTGTACATGTAGTTCACTAATTCAGGCCCCATTGAAAACATTGTAAATCAGCATTGTTCGAGACCCAATAACATGTGTACCAACATCCCTGAGGCAACTGAAACACACGCTAAATTATTTTATGGTCCATTATCTTTTACTTTCTTTTCAATTTTTTTATGGGTTAGCCAATTACATTTTGAATCATTTCCACAAAACAAAATCACTCCCCCCCCCGAAAAGTGTTTTTTCCAAAGTCTGATTGCAGCCATTTTTCAAGTGGCAACCCTCAACTTTCTGGGGCACTTAGGACCATTTTTCAACATGTACATGTATGTACCTAGCCTGTAGATGTACAGTACCTGTCTCTGGAGGAATCTGTACATGTGTTTTCTCTGAGGATACATGTACTGGTACATGTAGGTGCTACAATGTACACTGCCTATACATTACTGTGATACAATATTTAAGATGGTTTGTGATTTTAATTAAATTACTTGATTTAAATTTCTGACGTGTACCGATAATTTGAATCCAAATTTGTTTCATTTTGTAATAAACAAGATAAATAAAAGAGCATTAATACACATACAGGTACAGCTAGATGTACATGTACATGTAATTTTCTTGCCTCTGAATAGATTATTGAGCTAACTTCTGAACTTGTCTCCAATTTTTATAAAAAAATGTTAAAAATCTGATTTTAATAAAAACAATCTGGTTTAAAAATCTGATTTTTGATCTTTTAAAATAAATAAAACAAAAATCACCAACCCTGTTTTGCTGTAATGAGATTAAATTCTATCGTAAATGTACAATATACTTCAACGTCCAAATTCAAAATCTTTCTTGAAGTTTTCCTGGCAAAGATAACATAAATGTACATGTACATGTACATATGTACCAGTGTTCAAGCTAGGACCATTTTAGTGCCGGGTAAATTTTTGGATTACAAAGCATAGTGAGGGCACAGCCAATTTCATCCCTGAGTGCCGGGCGGAAATTTGCAGTACCGGGTGGTGCCGCTCTCCACGGCTAGAACCCTGATATGTACATGTACATGTACATGTGTGTAGGTGGGTCTGTCCGCACTAACGGACACATTTCCACGTAACCAAACTCATCTCTTTCTTTAACAGTGTTGAGAGCCAAGAAATGAACTTTGACAATTTTACGGATATGTACATGTATAATTGTGGACATATTGTTTACACAGTTTAATAGGATTTGGTTGTTCTTTGTTAAAATAATCAGGATCTTGATGAAAATGTCCAGCTTATATACCTATTGGGGGTTCTGGTGGGACATGCATATAACTGTCACTGTGTCAGCTCATGTTTTTCAGGTAATCTAAAATACAACTCTTAAAATCTGTTAAAACATGGGTACTACAGGTACATGTACATGTATAACATTGGAGAAATGTGTCAAAATCTATGGCTTTTTATTTCTTTAAGTTATCTTAAACCGGAATTTAAGGAGAGCTAATTAAGGAATAACGTACATCACAGTGTCTGTCCACAGAGTGACACACATGAAAAAGGCTGAGTTTGCCATTCCTTGAGCAGATAACCTGAACAAACACATACACATGACTCTTCCTGAGAAAAGTTTTTACAATCATACATGTAGTTTACATTATATTTGTGTTTTTTTTCTATCAGATGAAAAAACTTGGATTTGATTTTAGGAACTGCATCAAGTGCACTATTTTGTGACGTTTGTCACAACCATTTTTTCCCCTCTAAATGTAAAAATCGATATCTTATGAGTATATGCCGTACATTTAATACAATACCAAATTAAATAAAATAAGGTACAATTCATTAGAAAAAGTCAGTTCATTTTGCTGAAATGAAAGTGAGAAAACTGTCCCCAGGTTACACGTGTAACAAATGTTAGGCCTGTCCATGTGACAAACGTTACTCATTAAGAAAAACTTACAGTGTTCATTTTAGCTGAAGTTTAATAGTCTTTTTAACAAAAATGATTTTGAAAACTGAAAACAGACATGTTTGGTTTGTGAACAATTGTGTTTTCATGCTTTAATTCAAATGCCAGAAAAATGTCTGTCCATGTGATATACATTATCCACGTGACAAACGTGATGTCTGTTCAGTGACAAACGCTACATGTATCTACATGTACATTGTACACTGGAATTGTTTTATGAGATAATGAAAGTTTCTAAAAGTAAACTAAAAAGTGTATTTAAACATTGCAGGTAATTTCTATTGTGTTTAGAATTTAATTTTCACATTTAAGAAACAAAGTGTCCACGTAACAAACGTTACACCGGTACATGTATCTTCAAGAATAAACTTCTGTAATTTTTTAAATACTGCTCAATTTATCTTGACCTTTCCATGGCAACAATCAGAAAACAGTGAAGACATATTCAAGCTAAAAATAATGGCAAAATTTTACTTTGGAAAATTGTATTAAATGTCATGAATGCAAATGTGGCTGTTAGTCATGTTGGTGTGAATAGACCCATACATGTACGAGATCAGCGTACCAGTACATGTAATTCCACACTGTACAGCTGGAGCCTATACATGATGTATATGTACATGTACTAGTGCCGGTACATGTACATGCAGCACTGAGGGTATCAAGACAAACAATTTCTACACAAGGAATGCAATATTGTGAAATCACTGGCGAGCACTTCTCCGTTTCTCTCCTTATCTGTGGGAGGAAAGCTACCAGATTGTGATAATTCTGCTGCTAGTGACGTCAGTCTCCATTCAGATGACTGTCTCCATCTAGATTGGTTTCCAGGGGAAGCTTTCAACAAGACAGGAAGGCAGTCTTATATTTTTACACTGTTGCCAGGGAAACATGACAATAGTGTCATGGTGGGCCAATTCCAAGTGTTTCCTGCCCACAGACATTTATTAGTGAAAGTGGATGAATGGGGTTGCAGGGAAGATGCAAACAAACCTGCAAATCTGGCTTCAAATGATCACCAGGCATTCTGTTAGTACCGGTACATGTACATTTGTGAGTTGCAAATGCACGCACTTTACTCCAACTCCTAGGGCAAAAACTGATCACTAATGATTATACCGGTGTGGTGGTTGAAACTGGGAGGACAAAAACAAGAAAACAAACACCAAAAAAAACCCCAAACTCAACAAGTACACAAACAAAACAGCCCCCCCCAAAAGACAATCATTTACTAGCTGTAATCCCCTGCCTCCCACTTCATTTACATGTAACAGTTGAGAATTTCGAGATGGATCCCAGAAGAAATGTCAGAGAACTGGAGTCATGCATACACACAACTACATGTACATGTACGTGTACATTTTTATGTAAACATAGTAAATGTATACAATATTCTGGTATTTTTCTTAAATCTTCACAGTCAGAGTCAATTTAAACATACATCATTCGCCTTCTGCTTGCCAAGTACTGGTACATGTACAGTAGTGTAAGAATGCTTGCTGGAAATTTTTGAGAATGAAATTTTTATTCCTGTCATAATTTGAGTTCAGACGAAGTCAAAAATTCCAAAGATGAAACTAAAATGTAGAAAATTTCTCCATAAAAATTTTCTTTCTGCAGTGCCGCCTACTCGTACAATATAGTCAGAAAAGTTTTCACAGATTAATTTTCATGCGATTAACAAACTGAATAAAACCCTAACTATACTTAAATTCCCCCAATTCTCCAAGCTTGGAACTCATACATGTACAATCAACCCATCTGCAGAATTACACGTACAGTGTACATGTACTGTATCTGACACTGCTGATGTACATGTACCGGTACTTTGAACTAATTATCAAAGAACAAGTATCAGGTACTACAGGGAGTCAGTTTCACAAAACAAGGAAAAAGGTGGAGGCATAATTACCAGATTACTGGTATAGGATTTGGAATTTTGGAATTATTTATTGGGTCACATCTGAATTCTGTGTCTGAAGCAACATGTTGTACTAAGTCTTCACTAGGTGAAGAATCAAAGTTGAAAAACACAGGCACACACACAAAATGCAGGATAGGGGCTGTTACAAGGACAACACAAAAATGACGTGACTTTTCAGTTCTCATTAAAACCGGTTACCATTGTGAAAACCTTTCCCATGGGGTTTTTGTACAAAGTTAGGATAGAAAATATGACTGATTAAATCTGAAATCAGAAACAAATGTGTATAATGTGCATAGTCCTACCGGTACCTACATGTAGATACCGATACATACATGTATGTACATGTACATGATGTAGTTGCAAACTGGTACACGCTCATAGATGTGCGATACTAGAATGTAACTACACTGTAGAATGTACTTTTTGAGAAGACTGAGAGTAGCCCAGGTATCAAGACCAGATCTCAGCCTCTTTTACAAGGCAGTAGTCAAGAGTACTCTCTTATCCAATATTATTATCTGGTGTATGGCATCTAGGAAGGAAGATAAAGAGAAATTAGGAAGAATCGCAAAACCAGCCAGCAAAATGATTGGAGAACACAGACAACTAAACGATGCATGCAAGATCAAAATATGGGAGTAGGTAAAGGAAATTCTATGTAACAATTCACACCCACTCTTCAACTACTACTGGTACCAACTCATCATGTGATCATGTGATCATGCGATCAGGAAAACGACTCAGATCATTGCTCTCCCGAACCTCACGATTCCTAAAGTCCTTTGTTCTCAATTTGCACTTACATGTACATGTATAACTCATTATACCGGGGATATTTGTAAAGATTTGTTTACAACACATTCCCCTGTCTCATGCACTGTAGTTTCCCCTACTCCTAGCTTTAATCTGAAGAATACTAATGATTGTGTTCATTCTTTTAATTAATGATATTAATGTTTGTTTTTTCCAAACACCTCTGTAGTTTTGTAATAATACATGTATGTAAAAGTGAATAAAGCAAATTTCCTTTTATGCTTTGCATTTGGACGATAGGAACTGAACTGACAATATTAACTGAACTGAAACTGTATATTATTTTAAAAGAATTTCTAGACACCAAGGATTCCTCAAAAGTGCCCAAGGCAAGCCTGAAGAAACCTGTTACAGTTTTAGAGATGGAAGGAAAACTCTAGAGGAATATTCTGGGTAAAACCCATGGAATCAGGTACATGTACAACTGTACATGTACGCATACATGTACATGTACATGTATCGGTACAATGTCTGAATGCACCCACACATGTACATGTACCGGTAGCCTATGAGGCACTGCAGTGGAAAGCACAGATTGACATTTTTTTCTACAGCTTTTTCAAACAAAGTGAAAAAGAAATTTATCATCAATCATTCAGGTCTCATAGAATACGCTATTGGGTCTATATTTGTGGCTACATTTAGTGCTATGACACTGTTGATGTCAGAATTCTGAAAAAGAAAGCGGGGGAGGGGGAGATGATGCATTACCTCCGGTAGCACAAATGCTGCCGGCCAGTACCTCCGGTAGCACAAATGCTGCCGGCCAGTACCTCCGGTAGCACAAATGCTGCCAGCCAGTACTGTAAGCACAATTTGTTTACCAGCAGAAGCTTCTGGAGAGATGTGCCTGCATTGCCAATGCAACTGGGGACGACCCTCAAAAAGTACATGTAATTTAGCTGGATTCATTCCCTATTATCTCCCTTCCTGAGGCAAGGCAAGATTCAATTATGGTCAGGGTAATTGTGAGATTATTGGATTATCTGTCAGAGTTACATGTACAAAGCTGCCTTCACTCAGCAAAGCTTACATAAAATTCGTCTTATCAGGAAATCAATCAATTTCTGTGAGCTGTTATCACTTGAACTTATGACAAATGACTGCACTTTTGTTTCATCATTGCTAATTGTAACTGAATTTTTGATAGAAAAAGTTCACAAATTTTAGCAAAAAAAACGTTTTGCCTAAAACTCTGATCATCTGCGAAAAAAACCTGTTCTAAACAGTGGGCAAAAAGATGTGAATTTGTTCATGAATACACAGCTGCTTACTGGTAGGAAAGATCCTGACACAGAGAAAACCAGCTTAATTTACTTACATGTACATGTACCAGAACATGTCGAGGATATTAAATATTTTCCCCCTTGAGGTACATGTACATATGTACTTCTTCCAAAGACTGCGGAACACAATCATAAATTTATTTAAATGAAGCTTGCTAATCTTTTTGTACTTTTTCTCAGCGTGACTTAAATTCCTGAGTCTCATGTCCAAGTTTTAGTGCAAATGAATGTTCAAGCATATTGTTTGGGCCATTTCTGATTGCAAGGTGATTATCTGCTTGCACTGTAGTGGATCCAGAGGGCCAATGGGAACTATCTACAATATTTAGATGAACAGTACGTGTACATGTACATGTTTTCCTTCCTCATGAGGCATTAGCCATATACCGGTACATGTACAAACATACATGTACATGTACCAGTATATACCGTACATGTACCGTACAGATGTAATAATAGTAATTATAAGAATAAGGGATACATGTACAAGTACAAACATTGTAGTTCTTTTGCAGAACGATTGGTACAGGTACTCACTGGGCCCACAATTCCTCCCGTAAGTACATGTTCATACATGTACATGTACATTGTATACATTTCATCAATGCAGCTACAGTACATGTACAGTAAATGTAGTGTTACCCTATTTGAGGCACTGCCTCACTAACCCTAACTGCCCAAAGAAGAACTTTTTGTTGAATTTTGTGAGACTTGGGATGAAAGGCCCAGGGAGATGGTGTTGGATTCTATGTGAGTTGGGACACACACGGGTCACAGTGTGCAGTGTCTGGCTTGCTGTACCAATTGTTGGACTACATGTATGCTTGATTTTGTCAGGTTTGGTACTGTTCAGTGCAAGTCATCCTATACTGCATAGACCCATCCATACCATATCACTCAAACTCCAACGGGCTCATTCTGTTGGAGTTTATCGGGTTTGGTACAGTGACCTGCATGTACAAGTACATAGACAAGTACATGAACCTGTTGGATTTTGTGAGGTTCAGTATGCTTTCTAGTGTAGGAGCCTAGGGGGTTAGGGCTAATGGACCTCAATAATCATTCCTGCCCTGGAAGATACTGGTACTACATGTATGTATACCCATTAATCCCTGGTGGATAGAGGCAAGTACAGGTGCCCAAGGTCATAGCATGTACAGTACATGTACATGTACATGGTACTGGACTGGTACTGTGCTATATCCCAGTAGCTGCTGGATTTGAACCCTGGACCAAAGGGATCAGGAGAACTTTACAAACCCTAGTAACTTGGTCACAGACACCCCAGTTACACGTATGGGCACAATAGAAACACACATTGCATTTTTCTACTGCAGTGTGAAACAGCACAAACTGACAAAGAAATTATAAAAAAATCCCTGTCATACTTGGATGTACATGTACATGTGCCGGTATATCCAGCAAGAAATGAAACCGGGGGGGGGGGAGTACATGTACATGTATGGACCAATATGTACATGTACTGTCCCCCCCACATGTCCAATCACTATACACACTCTAGACTATCTAATAGTAATACCCCCCTCCCCCCATATCTGAAAAGAATTCCTCAGATTCCAGTGAAACAATGACCAACACAAAGCAGCCCCGTGGTTCTCTCATCTCATACCGCTTCATACATTTGTACATGTACCTGGTACTATAAGTACATTTATAATCAGTATGTGTACGTACAGGTACATGTGTGTACATGTACAATAACCTTCAGGGCACCCCCACAATCCTCCCCAAATGGATTGCTTAATTGATTGGTACTGTCTACATCCTCCGGCAAGAATACAAATGACAACTACATGTACCGGTGCATGTACGGTTACCACGAAGCTTTAAATCTCTTACTAACAAAGACATGATAAATCACCATATTTTGCAATTGTGCACCAGCTGGATTCAAGCACTTGACATCGTCAGTTCCCTCAATCTGCATTAGGCAAAAAACCCTGTACCGTCTCAAAATGCTTTCAGGCAATCAGACACCCCCCCCATGCAATTGATTTTCCCAACCTGCAGCACTGGCACGAATTTGAGGCCAAACCGCACGCACGGAGAAATTCTTCAAGTCAGTCGATTGGAGAAGCACTGGGAAGCAGGGGAATTCTGTCAAGTGGGGTAATGTATACTCCCAGTGCTTCAGGAAGCAAAGTGTGACCAGGACTAGAAATGACGAAGGAAGATGAGCCTGCAAGGATGGCTGTGGTTTCTTCTCTGACAGGACGAGGCGGGCTATGAGACTGATAAATTGCATTCACCATGCATGTTGTCTTAAAATGTTTACTGGCTCACACTTTTTAAATTGATTGAAAGGACCCTCCAGCAGAATAGGCCGTCGCCATTTTTGTAACATTTTTCACAGCACTGGTACATGTACATGTACGTATTGTACGTGGACATCGAAAGATCAACAATTGCAATCACTCATGAACCAAACTCAATGCAAATTTATGTATGTGTACATGTACACTGTACATGTTGTATGCACATGTACATGTATGAACCTCTAAATGTATGGCTGTCACATCATTCCATCTATTAGCACACAGGCTGCCATGGATTTCACAGCTAGCAGTTTTTGTCAAAAAGCATTATAACGTGTGTTTGGTTTTGTAATTGTTTCTCTTTTTTCGTTTTTTTTTTTGTTATTTACAGATAAACGTTTGTTAGCAGTGTACTGTAACCACTAATCATGTGATCACATACATGTACATGTACAGTGTACATGTACCGATACATGTACGGCCATGTACATGTATGAAAACAGGGCTCTTCCATTGTCAGGTATTTCCCAAGATCAGGATGGTGTATTTTTTTCTTTTCCTTTTTTTCCCACTTTTCCCAAGGAATGCTTGGGAATTAATGTTAGTTAGTACATGTGAGAAAGTTTTGAAATGCATCTTGTCTACTGTAGGAATTTGCCAGCCATCAACCTAAATGTATGGTACATGAACATGTACCGGTACCTACATGTACAGGTACATGTACATGCACAACCTGTAGCACTGTGCTCTTTCTTTATTCAAGACTTCAGTTTTACATGTAGGAAGTGACAATTTGTGATACATGTACATACATGTACTTGTAGGTGTACATGTAGACCTGTACGTGTACAAGTTCACAAATGACTGAAATTTGTGTTTGAAAGGATGGGGCCTACTGGTACATGTACATGAACATGTACCATACTACTCATGTCCATACATACATGTACATGTACATATGTGCATGTACCTGTACAGGTGTACAATATGGACCATTAGATAATGTTCAACTTTGGGGGTTCTTTTTTCCTGAAGTGAACAGCAGTGAATTTAATTTTCAATGTTTGATGTACGGTACATGTAATGAGGGAAGTCAAGGCTGATATCTGGAACAATGATGACCATGTCAACCTTTCAACTTAATTGGAGTTAGTTAATTAAAGTCTCGAATGTTAGCAATTTGAGGGACATGAACTCCCTGTCAAAATCCGAGCAAACAGAATTTACTGAGGAGTGATAATCCCCGAGGTTATTTTACACAGATTTATATGTGGTGATAGGTGATTATATTTACACATATTAAAACCACAAAAAGTACCTCTCACAATTAATCGGGTCCCGAAGTCGGCAGTCGCGAATGTCATTCGATTCTGTCATTAGTGTCCAAAAAATCGACTGCAAAAAAGCGAGTAAAATTCATATCAATGTACAACACAAGCTTTAAAAAAGAGTGCAAAAAAGCACCGTCATACCATCATCCTTTTACGACTAGACCGATCACATTTTCTTCAAGTATGTTCCCAAAAACCGCAGTCCAAAATACCGATCGTGGTGATTTTGCGGCTTCCATCAATGTCTCATGGTAACGTTAGAGAAACATTTTGCTGCATCGTGGCCTGTTTGACCTTTGACATCAACCCAGATAGTGCGCCCTCTTTTTTATTCAATATTCATGAACCCCTCCACGGAATGGCGACACTCCGCGATTTTTCTCTTCAAAACAATTTTTCTCAAAAGAAAATCCATCATTCTGAACAACGTTCACAAAAAATAACGCTCGAAACATAAAATACAATTCACGATGAAAATCTAATGCTCAGAGTCGTTAATTTTAATTTCAGCGGAGTTATCTCCAAAATAACCGGCAAAATGAAAATGGCGAATGGAATTTTTTGAGCACTACATGTGACAGCATTTTCGGCATTCTCGAACGTCATGCAGTTTTTGTCAAAATTCTCGAACGTCATCAAAATTCTGTCAAATATGACTTTCGCAACGAATATATTGTACTCATAATAAATTTTTGATGCAGCCAAACGTAAAGATAATTTTTGGTGGTTGAAAGATACAAGACCTGGCAAATACGTTGGTATAGTGAGAGTGATTATAAACGGTAAGAGAATGAAGAGAGCCAAACTTTTCTCATTTTCTGTCAATTTTGTGCTCTTTTTTTGTGGCTGATATTTTTTAAAAGTTATTTCTTAGGTGCTTTAAAATACATCAGTATTATATACTGAGAAAAATATACTGAATTCTCCTTCTTGTTAAGAGAAAACTTTAAATGAATTCAACTACATTTGATTTGCATGGTAGCCAACCAAATGTCCACCATAAGTACATAATACGCCTACATGTACAGTGTAATTATCCCCATATAATCATTTTTATAAATCTGAAAGTGCTACATGTACATGTAATTTGTATTTTACATGATCAAAGTCACTCTTTTAGAAGTTTTGAAAAATGACATCCAGAGTTGCATTTTGGTCCATTTTATGAAGAACATCCCATGTGTAGACTTCAAACCATTAAGCCCATGTACCGTACATGTACATTACATGTAGCAACTACATGTACATATGTATGTACATACAGTGTACATGTAGCTCTCAATCACAACAGTAGGATAAAAACAACCAAAAAAATTAAAAAAACAAAAATTTTTAGAAAGTCTATCAATTCATGAAAATATCTCACACACAAATCAGTGAAAATCTTTCCCGAACTGTGTGAAAATATCCCACTTGTGGGAAAATCTACTACAACTCTTTTCCAACTTGTATACGTATAGGAACATTTGTCAAAATCTGTTCCCATTTGTGTGAAAAACTGTGAGTACATGTATATTTCCCCAGTGTGAACAACTTTTCATGTTTGGTGAGGTGAGAATAAATTCCTGGAAAGGGATAAAGTTGGAAGAGAATTTTCCTGTTCAACATTAACTTTCAACCTCCATGTCCAAGTACATGTACATGTATACATGTACATGTACTTGTATGTACATGTACTGTACACATATCGTTATGTTACTAAACTGAGAATGGTAAATTTACTTTGAATAGAGTGCATTGCAATGTACCGGTAGTTCAGCTGAAACAAGAAATGGAAAGGTCATGTACTAATTTGATGTTAGGCCTGCTTCAAACATAGGCGGTGTCTGAAACGGGCTTCTAGAGCTACGGCTAGGTCTATTGTCTATGCACTTCCACGCATTTCCAATGGAGTGAAGACCTACCAGTAGACTTAGCTCCAGACAAGAGATTTGAATGCAACCACAGAATTTCTGCCTTGTCTACTTCAAATAATGGTGCACAATTTGAATTGCAGTTTGAAATAGCCGAAAGTCAACGTTTGAAGTAACTGCCATGTCACTTTAACCAGTATCTCAACTGCACATGGCAGAAGTTTGACATTTGAAGCCGGCACTAGTGGATGTCAGAAAAGGACGTTGACTCACTCATGACGTCAATCGCCAAGTATAAGTACTTACAAATCATGATCTTTGAGGAAGTCATTAATAACCTTCCTTTTTAAAACACTAGAATGGTATGCATGTCTCAAAACATTTTGTGTCAAACGACCCTTTTTTAACTTGGCATTGTGAAATTTCCTCTGTTACAATCATTCTGTGTCAAGCATAAAACGTACTTTGGTTTAAGTGATCATTATTTTTTGCAGTCATTTTAACCTCTTGGTTATAAATTGATGTTTGGCAAAGCAAGTTCCCGACCGTTCTCTACCATTGTACAAATTAGTAGGCAAGCTACATGTTCATGTACATGTATGTACTAACTGGAGAGAAAAGTGAAAATCTGTGTTTAGTTTTGCAATAAAAATCCCTTTCCATACACTCATGAATAAGTGGACACATGATGTGCTGTAGGCCAGCTACTGTACATGTAATCACCGCTACCTGTAGATGGCACAGTTCTTGCTCGTACACACTGGTACCATAGCTCATGCATTGTGGAAGTACCAGTACTAGTAAATTACACCTAAAGATATAAATCACTAAATCACACTTGCCTTCATTTTCTCCAGCCTATTCCTCTTTCCATTTCTCCCTCTCTGTCCAGTACAGCAGGCCAAGACCAGGATGAGACACAGCAACAGTAACCCTTGCCTCCAGACCGCCATTCCCAGGGCCTCAATACTGAGGGGGCCTCAGCACCCCTGAAGTGTCCAAGTTTATTTCTATCCTGGAAATGAAAAACATGTAGGGCCAAACCCATATTTGAAAAATGCTAATGTATTAAAAAAAAAGTTATTATTCCAAATCTGACCTACTGTACATGTACATGTACTTGGGTGATGCAGTCGAACATGTGGAATCATAACCATTGTTATTCATATCATAGCAGGTACAGACTAAAATTACATGTGAATAATGCAAGTTGTTGGAAGTTTCTGATATTGTGCGGACAGACTGAAGGTACAGTATTAATTGGGCTAATTTTGTACTGTACCAGTACATCAACAGCACATGTACAGTAGTGCTGTGTTTGCATTACATGTTATGGCGCGTAGTAGGACTTTTCATAATCGCATGTGGCCATTTGGGAAATACTGGTGATTTACAACAGTGCCACCAGAGTTTGCAACGTGTTGGCCAATCACAATACGCGAAATTGACCATTTCTAAATGAGCATTGGGTTGATAAATTTTGCTCATACATGTAGTGACTGGTCAACGCGTTACAAACTCTTGGAAGTGCACTATTGGGAAACGCCCATACTGGACACTGAGCTAGAAAAAATTTGATTACATCATCAGCCCGATACACATGTGCCAATACACACTGCACAATGGCTTTGGAAGGGGGTTGAAGGGGGTTGAACACAAATCATGAAACAAACTAAATAGGGAAACAGACCACATGTACATGTAGGTGCTTACAAACGATTATAAAGATTAACAAAGAAATAGACTTAGGCGGGATTTGAACCAGTAACCTGTGGAATACATGTACACAAACTGCTTGAAATCTCAGATTTTTCAAAAATTCCTGTAATCAGTCTCATTCTCTGAAACCCTCATTATAGCGTTTTCAAGAGTTAATATATATGTAAGCTTTTGCACAATGGTAGAAAGGCATTGTGGGAAGGAAAATGAAGCTATACTAGTATAAATACTGGGCTGTTTTTCAATACTCAACCTCATCTCCGTCTCAGGCTTTGTTCCTCAAACCAATCTCCAATTGTGGGCCTGAAGCATTTACATTACATTGGATTACTATAATTTTTGGCTTTCTTGCATCTTATTTGATGTTCTGTGGCACTATTAGACTGATTACTGCGCTTACAGCTTCTAAGTCAGCTAGTAAAAAAGACGGATGAAGCCTGAGACAGAGCCGAAGTTGAGTATTGGAAAACGCCCCTGGTATGTTTGCTCCTTTTTCCTTCCCACAATGCCTTTCTACCATTGTGCAAAATCACTCATGTGGTAATAAGCAATAAGGCTAAAATACATGTGCCGATACGTATATGTACATGTAGACCTACATGTACATGTACGATATGTACATGTTCACTGTACCTCAAGGTTGCCCTCACAGGAAAATATATAGTTGACTTGAAAAAGTGGGGTTTAAGCTGCCAGATCATTTACCTCAGTATAAACTCTTATTACAACCCTACAGTGTACATGTACGTAAAATACATACACGTGTGTACACGTACATATGTACCAGTACATGTGCAGTACACTGACTCAAAAAGTCACACGGAGTGAGTTTGAGTTCTCGAAGTACATCTACCGGTACTGTAAGCTACTCAAAATTCTGCATCCTCACCCGGGAAACCTCTGATGCCGAGCGCATCGAAAAAGAACAATACGTAATCTTCAAACTGGGATGCTGATACCCACTGGCTTGAATTTAATGTGGAATTCTCTGCATTTAAACCAGCATTCTAAGCCCTGATGAAGACCACTGTTTATTTCCATAGTCTTAACACCTTGGCCTATACTATAGTGCATCACAGTCTACATGTATATGTACAGTATTTGCTACTCAAAATACATAGGGCTAGGGCTAGGGTTAGCCTAGCCCCATTCGTGTGGCACGGACTCTCACTCACACTAGTGGGGCTAGGGCTAGCCCAGGTGGACTCCCTGACTGTACTAACGGTATGTTACGGAGGGAGTCCAGGAATAACATAATAAGGGTCAAAAATCGGGCAAAAACTTTATACTGCCATTTACTGGTAACTAAAATTTCAACATGTCCACCAATTTCACGTCTGTAAATCTTGTGCATTCTTATCTCCACAGCCGGTGGATACACTAGGAAATTTGACACATCACCACATCAGACAGAATAAACTCGGAAAAAACGTGAAGTCGTGTCACTGTTGTGGACAGCTTTCACTTCAGCCGTCCAGTGCATGCCGTTTGTACAGTCTCACAACGTTGCTATCATTTCCCACGATCTTAACGTGCACTTACTGGGCTACAGCCAAGATAAATCATCGAGATGGTGTTACTTTGAGGTGATGGGGGCTATATTTCCTGCGGCACTATGTCTACAAAAGTGGATTAAGTGGAAGAAAAGCTGTTCCTCCCAACAACGCTTTTCTGACAAGATATTACTAGTAGGGAGCCTACCTTATTGATAATGATCTGCTGTCCCAGCGGGAGTGATGCGTCCATACACAACAACTCCGAAGAAGCATTTCACAGTTTATTAAAACACGCGCACGATCGAAAGTACAGTACATGTACGTTGATCTGAGCTCACTAAACTCACACAAGTCTCCACTTTTCTCAGCTTTGCACTTCACATACATAATGACGCGGATGAATTAAATGTTCCACCATGTTTACTCTAATTTAATTGTCTTTTATTCAAGCTGTCTTTACAAGTCAGAACATTTTTGAGTAGACAGTTGCTGATGCCATAATATTTGGACCAAAAAATAAATAAATAAATAAAGTTATAGACTTGTATATGTTTAACTAAATAAATGTCAGGATTTACAAGAGGGCGCTGTGCACTCTATGTGGTTATTCAATTTTCTGTAGATCTCTTGCTGCAAGCATGCGGTTTAGGGGTGCACTGCCTAATTCAAGGGAAATTCTTCGGCAGGCGGAGGCGCTCAAAAAGTACCCCTGCAGTTTATTTGGAAAAGAGGAGATTATGTGGCCCAAAAATTTGTGGGATTGTAAAAGAATGGCCCAGAATGAACTCCCTAGATTCAAGGGCTCCCATCCCAGGGCGAAGCATAGAAAAATGCCACTGAAAAATTGTCCCAAGAGCCTGAAAAGGTGGAGGAATGTCATTTGAAAAATGGCCGCTGACAGACTTGGGAACGTTCACTTTTTGGAAGGTGAGTTTGTTTTGGGTGGATAATTAAAAATTTCGTTAGTTAAATGAGCTGAATGACCCGAGAACACTTTGTTTTTTGTTTGAGAGGCCTGAGGGACTTCGGTTGCCCGCACCGGGGCTGCAAACGTGGTCGATTTTACATTGTCTTCAATGGGGCTTCAATTAGTTCAGTGCACCCTTAGGTACTCCAACTGCCTAACTTTATGGTGCACCACTGCTTATTATTTGTGAGTGTGAGCTCCATTTGGATAAGTTGGTAAAGTACGGTATTCAAAGACGATCATGACGGTCACCAATGAAGCTTGAAAAAAATGAAATATGATTGTTACGTTTATGATGACTTTGAAACATTTCGGGACACAATCAATGGAAATAGTTTCAATTAGTAGACCGTGGCAAAGGTTAGATTAATGTGTAAACGCAGATTTCCTTTTAAGTTTATTCTTTATAAAGTTGAAATGATTAAAATACTTTGGTATGTTTGTATTTTAGCTTTTACCGAAAGACTACTATAACTTATAATTTCATAATTGTTCATAGTACGACTGAGAACATTTCTTAGAATGATAGTTAAACACTTCAGATTTTCAGAAGTGAGAGGTCAATTTTTGGCAGAATGTTAATTCTCTCTCAGGTCAGATAATTTTTCACTTTGTATCAATTAATATGCTAACAGATACTTTACAAAGGCCTTTTTTGAGGTGATAAACGAACAATAATTGCAAATTCAAAAATTTTGCACGCTTTTTCCTGCCAAGGGGTTCCGGAAGCGCACCATCAGAAGTCAACTTTCAGGCTCTATTGTAAAACGAAAAATTCATGTTTCTTCGCTTCAGTGCAAAAAGGACATAAAAAAGAAATGTGAAAAAGCAACAGATTTATTTGGTAAGTTCAGTGTTAAATCAGTATAATTGAAAACAGACCTAGGTCTGTTGAAGTAGGTCTACATCCATTACAAATGGTATACCTAGGGGTAAATGAAATAAACATGGATAAAACACTTGATACAAGTTTATTTTGATGTAACCCTATCAAGTTACATGTTTGAATACGAGCCTGTGCATATCGTAATTTCAAGATACTTTCAGTCAACGGAGAAGCGTACTGGTACAGTTTTTTCATAAGTCAGAAAAAAAACATCTAAGGGTTTGATTTTGTTCAAATAGGCCTACGCAGAGGTGGTTCCGAGATTTACCCAAAACGTACGTGATCTCCCTAGAGGTGCACAAATCATCGATGCTTAGTTTGCCCGTTTCCTAAAACTAATGCATGACTCAACACTTCATGGCAACACAGATTTCAAGAAATTCCGCATAAAAAATAATGAACTTTTAAAATCCACATCTCGGATAAACTGCCATCTCCAACCTGTAATTAACTTAGAGGATCGCCTTCTCTTTCAGGAAGGGCGTAGCATGTTCGCCTAACTCAATCAGTATTTGGCAGTATATACACGTAGACGAGATTCTGCAGTTTCTAGACCTGCATTTCAGTTCTTCCATCTTCGTTTCACAACCGAATTTCTGCTACCAAAAATGCATTTCGTTTCTGCATAAACCCACTTATTTTGATAACAGAAAAAGAGGAATTTTCAGTGGCCCCCTTTATGGCGCAAAGTTGTTCACTACAGTATTAAGTAAAACCCAAATTTCTGTTGCATACGCGAATTCGAAGCTTAGACATGTGAGAGGCATTTCGTTTCATCAGGCGGTCTTCTCAGTTGCGGTGTCCACGGACAATAAATCGAAACAAAATGGTCACATTGGATAAAAATCTAGATCACATAGGGCTGAAAGACTAATTGCATGTGAACGTGGTTGTAAATACTCAACATTTTACAATTGCCCACGCTGAGGTATCTGGGTTATGGAAGGGTATTGCTGCCAACGCGAAAAAAATTACTTTAGCTCGTTTTAAACGACATAGTTATCTCATCAGACCACTTATCATCATCTCGTTTATACGAAATATCTACATGTATGTCGTTAAAACAAGATAACAACGTTACCTAACGACATAGCTATGTTATTTAAATGAGATAAGATAAATTTTTTACTCCGGTCGCTCCACTTCGATGCTGGTCTTGGGTCTCGATGACTGTCGGATGAAGGACGCTGGATACCCGTTCGCCTTGAGGGCAGCGGTGACTCGGCGTCTCTCGGCGGCTGTGTGGCGTGGTCTGGTAACCAGGCGCGAGGCGCGGTCATGCAGGCACTTGGCCACGCCCCTCTTGACGGACACTGGGTGGTGTGAGTCAAAGGCACGGTGTGGGTAGGCTTGCGATACACAGTGCTGGTCAGACTGCCGTCGGGTTCCCTGTGGACCATGGTGTCCAGGAATGCAATGCTGCTGTCTTGCTCATTCTCGATGGTGAGCTGGATGCTGGGTTTGAGACTGTTCAGGTGGTTGAGGAGACGGCTGGTTTGATCTCGTGGTGCAATGACAAAGGTGTCATCGACGTACCGCTTCCACAGGGTAGGACGGCAGTCGGGTGGGCAACTCTGCAGGGCTTCCTCCTCGAAAGATTCCATGTACAGATTGGCAATAACCGCTGACACCGGACTACCCATAGCTGCTCCGTCTGTCTGTTCGTAGTATGCTCCCTCGTACAGGAAATACGTGGAGCGTAGGACAAACTCCAGCAGGGAGACGATCTCAGTAGGGGAGAGCGTTGTCCGGTCAGGCAACTCAGGGTCTTCCTCCAGGCGGCGACGGGCCACACAGCAAGCGCCATCTATGGGGACGTTGGTAAACAAAGACACTACGTCGAAGGAGATCAACGCCTCATGGCTGCTGATGTGCTGCCCGCGGAGGAACTCTGCGAAAGCTGTGGAGTTGGGCACGGTGTTTGGTGTGTTACCGGTCAGCGGTGACAGGATCCCGGCTAGATGCTTGGAGAGGTTGTACGCAAAGGAACTCACGCATGAAACGATGGGTCTCAAGGGTGTCCCCGGCTTGTGGATCTTGGGTAGACCGTACATCCGGGGAGGCTGTTTGCTGGTGGGACGCAACTTCCGGTAGGTGGCGTCGTCAAGATTTCCGGACTTGTTAAGGGCGAGAAGCTGGGCCGTGATCTTCCTGCACAGCCTGTCGGTGGGATCCTTAGCCAATTTCCGTGTTAAAATTCTGTTTTATTTCAACAGGGTAGCCTTGTCAGTTAAAAACTGCTATCATTAAGGGCCCTGATAAAACTTAGAAATACATATAGAAATGGATTTAAAACAATGTAAAACAGATTAAGTTAATAAAAGAGAAAAAAATAGGAACTGAATAGCAGTCGAACAACACAGGATTTCTATATGAAGTTAGGTAAAATACCAAAGATTATAGAATTAACAGGTAATAGAATAATAAAATAAACATAAAACATAGGCCTATAATTAAAAAACCAGAAAAGAATGACAATAAAATAAATTTTGAACAAAACTTCAGTTAATGATGATGTTAAAATAAACAATGTTAACACATCACACACAGTTAATGGAAAATGAAGTAAAATATAAAAGCAAGAGAAATATATATATAATGTGTTATAATAAAGGTAGTTACACAAGGTTTGATAGCTGTAATCTACAACTTAAAGTTGTGTGATAGTTATTAAATTACTATAAAAGGTATATGTAAAGGTTAAGGTTAAATGTTAAATAAAAGTTAAAGGAGACTTTTGAATCTAGAGAGGGACTCCGCCTGCCTTTTGAGAGGTATTAAACTTGCTCCACCCCAAGGCCTTAGCCCTCAGAATGTGCATTTGCCTGCATTAGTTTTAGGGTGATAAGGCATGCATAGTGAGCCATTTGACAGAGAACAGGTGCCAAATGATTCGAAGCTTTCTAACACACTTGAACACTTCGCTAAGTCTCTCAATATTGCTGTTAGAACAACTTGACCCACAACGCTGCAGACGTACTCGAACAAGGGCAAGACCACGCCACAACTAAGCATTTTAAAGGGGGGTAAGGTTTGACAGAACGTCGAAGAAAACCAATTTTGTTTGAGATTTTCTTAATTAACAACAAAATTGATATGTTCTGACCATGATAGCGACTCGTCCAGCATGACCCCCTTATGTTTAAAACTACTGACACGCTCAATAGCTTCTCTGTTTAATAAGGTGATTTGAATGTCTTCAACGTGAGTTAAGCGATGACGGGTGCCAAAAACCATTAACTTTGTTTTGCTGACATTCAAGGTGAGCTTATGTTCAAGAAGTATTTACTCATTATGTATTATGTGAAGTACATCCCGACAATAAAAGGAATGAAGCTTTCATCCAATCGACGGAGCTTCCGTGGTGACCCCTGAGATGTGTCATGAACTATTAAGCCGTGGGTCATAGCTAACCTAAGATTTTGTAGAGTCGTCAAGAATATTCAGGTCAGGGAACCAAACTGGTGCGGCCGTACTTCTCGAGCGATTTCATCGCTTCGAAATTTTGCCGAAAGTGTTTACTTCCTTCGAAACTTGTGGCACACTGTAGCGTCTGTCAATGGCGTAGCCACGGGGGGGGTAGCACCAAGAAAAAACCAAAGATGTCGCCTTTTCCTTCCCCAACGAAAGAGTTAAAATTATACTTTGAAAATTAGCAATAATAACACGCTTCTGCACGTGAGATTTTGGTTCATGTAGCTCGTTATGTGCCAATGCCACCCAGCCTCCCGCAAGTGAAAGCCTATAGCTCGCTCATATGTACTCTCTGGGCGTGTTCGCGAGAATCACAAACAGACATCAAACGGTGGTCAAGCCGAGTAGAGCACAGCCGAGGATGTCAGTCGGTGTAATCATTTGGCTCACCATTCATGACGCACTGCCCGTGACCTTTTTGTCCATACACCGCATCTATTACAGAGAATGAGAATGGAAATTCGTCATGAAAACTGACAGCGAATGTTAGCTGCCGGAGGGCCATCCAGATTTGAAATCTTTTGCACCCGTCACTGATGGTGAATCTCAAGATGTTGTCCAGGGTGCCCAGGATCAAGTGTCAGTCAATTCGAGCACGTCAAGAGCGGTCTCAGACAGAGCTGAACTGTCAGAAGTCGTACCTGCCTATCCAAAATCACTCCACACAACGTAACTCAGGTTGCTGTTGAAAAGAGGTTTATAAATCGCCTACAGTTGCTACCATATGCTGAAAAGCAGCGACGAGGGTACCCCCCCCAATAGTTCTGCTACCTGTATACCGACCAACAATATAATTTTTTGGCACTACCCTACAATTTTCCGCGGCAAGTTTTTGAAGACAGTTTTCTGTCCTGAAAAACACCTCTAAGCAACCTTTTTCATGTCAAAATCGTGGGAGGTCGTAGATCCAGGGGGATGTGCCCCCCCGCACACACCCATTTTGACCATGGTGGATTGGCATTGAATCGTTCTCCCAACTGCAACATTTTGGCGGCAAAAAACGGATTGTGAAGACTTTTTCGGACTCCCCAACAACCAAATGTATTGAATGGCGCTCCAAAAGGGAGAACGGTTTAAAAAGCCATACGCCTCTTTGATGTAAGGTTCAGCAGGAGTAGAATAAGCATCATCCCCTTGTGTCATATGGTGCCAGCCCCCCCCCTGCTTTTCAAATTTCCATAGCCAGTCAAGTCACTCGCCCCACAATACTTTATCCCTCTATTTCCACGCTCAATCATTTTACACCACTGCAGGGTCAAAACGCTTTTTTAACGTTTGCCCATCAACCACAACTTTTGAAAAGAATTACTTCTGGTGCCCCCCTTACTGTGTAAGGAGCAGTCCGGGTGCCTGGTTGTGCATTAAATGTACAGTACATTGTACCTTGTCTGTACAGGGTCAATTCGCGCAGTCGGAGTTCACAGGTATGGAACAGTTAACACATCTTATCTAATGAGCCAGTTTTTAGTTTCCGAATTGATATGAATATGAAATAAATTGAAAAATGGGGGACTGTCACGGGTCAGAAGGGGTTTGAAAATTCACAGCGAACGTTGAAAGATGTTAAACAAGTTCAAAGAAATAACACTGTAGGAACATGATACAAATTCATTACACCTTGATACTAAGTTTCTAATGGAGGGTTAACATTGGAACAAAACTAAATGGAATACAGTTCCCCTGGGGACAAGGTTGAAAGATAATGGGCCAATGCAAAATTCATCAGATAGAAATTACATGAGCTATAATGTATACCAACAGACATTGTGGGCGTTGTTCTTTACACAGAGAACGTAAAAACGTAAGTATGCAGTGAACGTGTGGAGCGAGTGTTTGTTTACTCAGCTGGCTGTACGCACACTTCGACTATCCCCTCCGTTGTGCCATGAACTATATTTTTATGAATCACTGACCGTGATAATGCCTGCCTGAAAGCCGGGACTGACTGATCAATTTATGATTTTCGTCTTCTACATGTATTGTGATTCGTGTTCCCTTCTTATACAGAGGGGCTTTCACGATTTTAGAGAGGCAAGGCTCACCAAGGGTACTGTAACGTTGAACACCGTACACAAATCAAATATTCAAGGCAACGCAAAAAAGAGTTCTAATCTGGAGCACGTACGCCAACTTAAGGTCTCTCTCCACCCGCGTACTTATATATGAGAGCGCTATCGCAGCTTCAAGATTCCCTGGTCTTCTTTGAATACGTTATCGGGTTTCAATGAGAAACTCGATTTCTTTCCCGACATAGAAACTGAGTCCAGTTTCAACATGGAAGAAGATGTACGAGCGACGTACTGTACCCCGGCTGATAAGTCATGCATTCTCGGCAAAGAGGTACCCGGCGCCTCCTTGGGCGGTAGACTAGAGATGCTTCCTAAGGGACACATTCACGTCTTTCTGGTGCGCCACCCTTTCAAATCAATCATGTCTAATGAGAAATCACACTCACATTTCCCACCCGATATAACGTTTCTCATAATTAAGCCTAACGAGTTCAAGGCAATGTCGGATACGACTACGTCATAACAATGTCCAGCTAACAGAAGCATGTAGTGCTAGATGCCGACGACCGTTGGCCAACCCCGCCAAAACCTTGCATCTGCTTTGCGAGGCCATCGGGTTGCCGTTCAGTCAGCAGCTACTTTGCCGGGAGCAAGTCAAAGAGGAAACCCCCTCCAATTGGCTGATGCCAAAGTTCATGTGGCGCAACGGCGTGGCGACTTGATTGTGGCTAGGGGGGCCACATCACAGGAACAAAATGTACTTTTCATGCTAATGCTTTTTACTGATGGGGGGGGGGTAGGTTCCCGGGGCCCCTCCCTCGGACGGCAGTATTATTGTGTGAAAATCAGGACTTGGGTACATTTTCTAAATCTTTGATCTGATCGGCACCCTCTTAAGAGTGCCGATCGGAGAGTGTCTTTCTTTGTCACAGAGCCTGAAAGACATAAGGCCACACGGCGAGCATCCTTAACCCTCGAGTGTCCACCTTTTTAGAAGAATTATTTCCATTAGATAGCCTCCTTAGAAAACCTTATGTCGGGACTTTTTTTATTGTGTTCTTCAAATAAAAATGGTAGGAAAATTACTTGGAGATGGTTTTAAAAAAGGAAAAACGATTTTATGACGCCACCTCCAGCATTATCGTATCTAAGCGTACCCCGTTGGTTCGTGCCAGTGTGTTCCCACATCATCTAATTACATTGTGAACACTTACCTGCACCGTCAGCAGATTGTTTCTATTAGTCGGGCTGGCTTTGAATTTAAACAACGACATCTAGATAAAGTTAACAAAAAACAAACAAACAGATTTTACGACCTATGACAGTAGCATCATGCAAGGAAACTGATTTACAGGCCCGGTCCCAAAGGTGATTTTTTAAGAGGCAAATGCCACGCAAAAATAACTGCAAATCTTCACACCATTGACGTTATTTTGTTCCTATTCAAGGGTTCTGGGCATCATGTCATCAATTAAGGGATCATCTTCAGGCTGCAGTGTTCGGACGTCTTTTGTTGTCGGTTCAACAACATGGCATAATACATGTACTATCAAAACACCGCTACACTATTAAAACTGATTGAGTTGTGCTGCAATGTACGTGTTTCTCTAAAATCTATTTTTTACAGAGAATCTTTGTAACAGACGCACTAGTGTGACTTCACAGTGATTTTTTGGAGTTACAACAGAGCCTCGTAACAAGCTTTGTAAATGTACAATTTTCCTCTGCAACATGAATTAACATAAATTTAGATATTGACCTTGGTGCTCAAAATCATTTTCATAAAGCTGGTTTTGCCATATTTCTCATGTTTCCTGTTATTGTTTTTGGGGATACAGAGTTTTAATAGTCATCTTGAAAAAAAAAACAAGGACAGCTAAAACAAATATGTCGTTAACGTGTCAACCTGCCAACTGTGACTAAAGTTGAAGGAAAAATCGATGCACAATATAATGAAGCTGCGTGCCATTATAGATAAGTCTAGTAGCAACTGTGGTCATACTGCGTCTATCAAGTGCAGCGAGGAAATATGCCTCAACACATCAAATAAAAAGCAAACGTGTCAATGTTATGACCAACGAAAAAGCGTAGGTATCTCCCTCAACCTTGTAAGCAGTCTTCCTCAACCTCATCTAGCCTACGTGGCTTCCACAGCGGAAAACAACGTCTTTGTAAATTCACAAATAAAAATCTGTTCACGTATGAGCCTACGTATATAAACATGAAATTTCATAAGAATTGACATAAGATTATATGTAAATGTACAGGGAAATATTTAACAGTGAACAATGGATACACTGCAAAGCAAGCCTTGACTGGTTCTGGTACTTAGCCATTATCGTGAAATGCACTTTTAATTCACAAACCCCAACCGCCATACCCAACACTGACTGCATCTTCCAATGAGAATTCTGATCGCCACATTTTACCAAAATAATACCCCGATCGACATACTTAAGAGAACACAGGTAACCTTGATAATATGTTGATAAGCCTATGTATTTGTGTATTGCCCTGGGTTGATTTTGAGCTAATTATAAGCAACATACGCTGTCTGTTGTTGCTATGGCCAAATCGATTCCTGGCACTTATAAACGTAGACCGATGTTGACGTTGAGGGCTTTTGTAACAGTATTTGTTGCCTGCACGTAGTGCATTTTCATAATTATTGTTTGCGGTGCAATGGTCAAAGGTTGTCCTTTTCAGTGCCGCGAACCAGAGTGCGAAACCATAGTTCCTTGTGCGATTCAGTTTTAACACTGGGTAGGGTAGTCTTCTCTTTCAAAAGACGATGGCCTTGATCATTTGGCCAGGCTGGATTTCAAAAAGCTGACAGGGTGAGTAACATGAGTGTAAACCTTGAGTACTTTGCCACAACTGTCCATTTTTAATGATGTAAGAAATGACCGTGATCTTGGAGAAATACGAAGCCCATCCCATTGCTTCACGACGTAGGGTGTTGCCAACGACGGTGACCTACATGTACATGTACGTGTTATAGTACTCAAAACAGAGTTCACTATGTCGCAAGCTACGAGCTGTGTGTCAACTATACACGTCTACAACAATCGTGTCGTTTTTCCACTAAATAATACCTTATCTTGGTGGGTATGCGAGCTATTCCAGCATTTCAGGTAACATAATTGTATTGTTAATATTTTTTTTTGGGGGGGGGGAACGATAGGCCATTAATTATTACTATTCTATTCAGAAAACTGGATACGATTCCATGAAATCCGTGGGCATCGTTCAGATCAGTATATTTGGCAAAGAATGTTTTAAATTTCAGATACGATGGATAGGTAGCCGGGGCTAGCACCATTATTAAACAAGATGAATAATTCATCTTCTTAGCAGTAAAATCCCAGGATAGGAGCTACATGTACATGTAGAACACAACTCTGAATTGGTTCTTCCAAATATCTTATTAAATAAACAGAAGAAACATTTGTCATAAGTTACCCGAGCGAGGTGCAACATGTTACATTTTACTTGCGATACATGGTTTCTAGAAACAACGGATATAGGACCATGGGGGTCATGTTCATGCATGTCTGTGTATGACTAGGACTTGCACGTACAGTGTATGTACGATGTGTAGTTCCTGCCAATTCTGCCATTGTGCTTGTTAAATAATATTAAATCAAATATTTTAAAGTTACCCTCTCTTTTAAAGAATAAAAATGAAGAATTAGTATTTTATAGATAACTTAAGGTAAAAAAGATTACAACACTGACTTAAATATTTCAACTGTCCGCGAGTAATCTGATAAAACCACTGCGTTGAATTTGTCCATGTAATCTCTATTCACGGTCAAATTACACGAAAATGCTGGAAATTTGAAAGAATTACAATATTCGTACACCATGATTCTACTGCAAACATAATTAAATCTGGCATCTTTCAATTAGAAATAAACTTTCACAACGAAGCATTTTTTCATGTTTAGGCCTATGTGTTAATATTTGCAAATACTGCATGCATGTGCGACGGAGTGTATATATTTCTCAGGCCAATTGCTTTAGGCTTATTTGACCAACACTCAAAATATTACACCAGATCGTCGAATCTGTAAGAGCAATAAACAATTAGCGCCTTTGGACAAATAATCACTGTAAAGTCCGTCGGAAATGAAGGGCAGCCATCTCGGAGATTCAGTCTTGACTGGTTCAATAGTTCATGCCGTGCCGAGTATAGAACATGCACTGTAGGAAGGGAAGCACATAAAACATGCATGCATCAGGAATCAGCGGGCTAAAACAGAAAATGGCTCTGAGCTAATACATTCAGGCAATGCATACATAGAATGTTACATAATTTAAGTACGATACTGCAAAAATAAAACATGCAACTGTTCTGTAACTTTAAACTTACCTGTTTTAAGTGTAATTTAGTATCTGTACACAGTCAGGAGTTTACGTCGACGACGTCCGTTGCACCAAAATATTACAAAATTCTGAAAAGTTACAACTTTTGGTTTAATACATGCGGTACATATACCGGCATAAATGATAAGTCATCATGTACTTTGATCGATTCACGACGGATGTGTGAGCATCAACCGACGCAACCTCACGATGGGACAACTGAAGAAACACTTGTCAGAGTATGGATTTGATCTTAAACGAACATCCAAAGGTAAATAATATTTTAGACAAACTTCATTAGAGTTCATAGAAGTGGAAGTTTCTGCTGAATTAGAAAAATGACACACACCCTCTCTCTCTCAACGACACTGAGTGAAAATGGAAGGCCTACAGTACTCCGCAAAGATCTTCAACGGATACACACTGTTTGGGGTCTGGTGACATATACCTTTCGATGCTGTACTATGACGTTTAAAAACTTGCATGCCATAAACCTGTCTCATTCCAGGCAAAAAGCAATTAGAAAAGCGATGAGAATGTAACATTTCCTTGGAGCCTGTATAGTTCCCATTTTTGATAGGGTGATTTCTGTCAATCTCAGACAAAAAATGTCTTGGCATGCATTCTTTGACCAAACAGTAGAACATCCAAAGAGAAATTAGTACACATGCCTCTTAAGTGTGTGGCCTTTTGTGGATGGTTGTGTTCTATACTGCCAACACCAGGCAGAATCACATTTTAAAATTTAAATTCATTACCCGTTCCTGCATAATACAGCCTATCTATATTGTACTGTACACTAGTCTATGTGCACTGTACGTTACGATGGCTAAACTAATAACTAATACCACAGCCACAATAGCTTCAACAAGCAGCCACTAAGACACGCTACATAATGTACATGTATTTCCTACAGTGACTGGTGAGGCATAAAATTAACAATAGCTAGGCTTTTTGTAACGCATAAAGTTCTTTGTGCAATAATGGCTAACCAAGGGTTGTGCAAGGCCGACACGGTCCTACACAACCTGCCTGGGTACGACACAAATATTTATGGAAATTCACCCTCAATAATAGGTGTCTGAAGACTAGAACTAGTCGCTACACACCACTGGCCTAGCTGACAAATGCACTAAATAGACAGTTTGTCCTCAAACCCCCATTATCAACCTGAGTCAATAGGCCCATACTGTACGCTTTTGGGGTAAAGTCTAATGCACGTGTATGTAACTAATCTGAGTATTTTTTTCTTGGAACAGAATGTGTATAAGAATTCGAAAGTGAACACAGTCTCTATCTGAGCAATGCACCCTGGCACTTGATATAACCTTCAATTACTTCCACAGCAAGACGTCACGTGAATATAAAGAGGAGAGTTATGCAAAAGACCATCACTTCAAACCTTCACGAATGCTTTGAAGTTCTACATTGTGTTCTACATTGTGTTCTGCATTGTGTTCTGCATTGTGTGTAATACTTGGAATCATTATAATAAAGTGGGATTTGGGATTTTTTCGAATTACTAGTGCATGGCGTCAAAGGCAACGTTGAAGCAGCGCAATTGGAAGTTTAGAATCATCTGCTCTAGCAAAACACAAGCCCATCAGAATAGTATGTTTATTCAGAAGTAGGCCATATTTGATTAGCAGCGGCTTTTTAAAACCTGGCAATAAAAAGGACTTGCAAAAAGGACTTGCGTGGGGGGGGGGGATATGTCCCCAGTCGAAAATGTACATACACAATCAGAAGGAAAAGTGTGTGGAGTGGGCATTGGGCCACTCCCCCCCCCTTCCGCAGTCAGTGTTAATTGCTCACTTCTGGAAAGTTCATTAAATCATAATTGGTATTCAAGCAAGAGAAAAGGCTACACACGGGCTACAGTTGAACCTCATTATTATGGATTTAAATATTTCTAAAATATTTTTATTACTATTAATTGCTCTTTGTAAGGCCAGAAATAAACCTAATGTGCATTAATAAGGGCTTTTTAGAGAAAAGTCATTTTCTCTTGATAAAACCACTTAGACCAACACAGCAATATTGTGGCCATTTATTATTAAAGGTTTATGCAATTCATTGCTTTTGTCTGTTCAAAGTGGAGAAAATTGTAAACAAATATGTTCATTTTTATTTTAATCATAAGTAGCCAACAATTTGAGAAAAAGTACACAAAAGATACCAAGCATATCTTGTAACTACCTACATGTTTGTTTGCTAAGCATTTTATTCAGAAACCCTCTGAACTAATTGGTTCATAATTAATCTATTCAACATGATCGTGCTTTCCTATAATATGTGTTAATGCAAAGCCCAAAATTAACAATGCAATTTGAGATTCAATATCTTTAAGGAAACAATAGAGACGCTATGAACTGCGACTATTAAAATTAACTTTTCGAATAATGACGGCTATGTGTTAAATATACTACTTACACTTGACATCGATAGGATGTTACTTATTGATCATCAGCATATGCTGCAACAGATGACGGATCTGACCAAATTGTGAAAGCAGTCAGAATATATTGTGTTTTTGCACTATTCTCCTTTGTTTATTCACGTGTGCACAAAACAACAAATAGGATATCGACTTGACATTTCGCTCGAGTTTACTTTTGCGCCATCGGGTCAGTTCATCAATAACAACTGCACACTAATTCACATCGTCAGGTGTTTGAGAGTAGGGCCATTGTTTGTGGTAACTAACGCGTTAACAGCGGTGTGCACTGTTCCGTGTTGTACTATAATCCGAGATCTGATGTATGGTGTACTATTACTAAGAAATCATTGGCTGGGTTTAAAGAGTGACGAATTCTGGGCTTCCACTTATTATGAGAGAGCAGTTCCTACATATGCCGATTTTCTTTTGCTCTTTTTTCTTTTTCTTAATAAAACATGACAGAAATTAATCCTAATCGAGGAATGGATGAGATAAAAACAAGAACAAATCAACACTAAAGAGTAAATTGCAAAGTGAAAGAAAATGAAAGAAAACAGTTAAAGCGCCCTCAATAAACACCATGAAGCAAAGAACACGACGCGTCGCGTCGTGCGTCGTGTCGTGCGTCGCGTCGTGCTTCAGGCGACGTAATAGGCGACGTGATGCACGACACGACGTACGACGCGACGCACGACGAAATGGGCGACGTTTAGGCGGGAAAAAAATGAAACATGGAAAATACCTGAGACAGCACGAAGCGACGGGCGACGACACAACGTGCGACGCGTCGTGCGTGTACAAACGTAATGGCAAGAAGGCGACGGTTCGACCCAACGGCACGACGCAAGGGAGCCGTCGTGCCGTCGCGTCGTCTGGTTGCGTCGCCTGGAGGAGGCAAGAGAGAGAGAGAAATGCTTGTCGTAAATAGTACACCATACTGATGTGATGCTTATCTCAGATAATATGTTCGCCTCTCCCATGTAATTCGTGCACATGCGCGTTTTGGCAGCATATTCAAGGCCTGGGCGACCTCGTCCCCATGGTATCGAGCAGTGCGCTCCTATTGCTATCTGCGCTTTGGATCATCTGTGTTTTGGATCATCTGCATCTCCAAGATTTTGAAAACTGATGTAAATGAGTAATAGTCAGCACAGGCCGTCTAGGTTAACTCCCAAGTGAGGCAAATTAATGTAAACAACCGATGATGTACACCATATGGATTGCGAATGGACCTGTATGGGACGTGGTAGGTGCTATCTTTACATAGGCTAATTACTAAATAGAATAGAGTGCTAATATTCCCCCAGGAACACGATTGTTCTTTGCAGTTTTTGCCCAAGGTCAGGGTAAGAAGACTTGATGGTCATATTTTAACAACTTTAAACATGTATTTAACACCGCTTGCCCTTTTTTCACATGTGCAATTTTGAGACACAGGCCTATTAATTAGCCTATTCAAAGATAGCACCTACCACGTCCCATACAGGCCTATGGGATATGTTGCTTTCAAATTCAGTCCTTGGTACACTATAGGTCACCTTATGTTTCATTCACTCGATGTTCATTTTTAATTATATGGCCATTTGAAAGGGTATTTTTCCCCCGGGTGCTTCCATGTTCTTATGCTGATGCGAATTCCCGTATTCACAAGCAAAACTGTAATGTCATTCTGGGCAGTATCTCCAATGTTGCAGCTACTTCAGCACAAACGTTGTTAGCATTTTGCATAATTTCCCGTCGAAATGTTTTCCATGAACTACTTTCTTGGTCCACAATTTGAGCCGAAAATTCCATAAACAGAAAGTGTCTTCTCCGAATAACACCACAGCGCAGTGTCCATGGTTGTCCGGCAATTCTAAATGTTTAATTGTAGTGCACCTTCCAATAAATTAACCTGAATAGAAAGTCACATGGTTTCCATATTAAAGAGTGGAAACTGGTTGCACGAAATGTTTATCTCCAAAAATTATCGCACGGAGCCTTTATAAAGGAATGTTTTGTGAAACTGCGTTGTAAACACCTCTTGTTGATTCTCTTTGCCCGATTGCTTTGGGTTCACTTTATGGGTTAAAAAACAAAGATTGCTCACTTTTGCGCAAATAGTCGTAGTAATTCCAAAACCCATTCTTCTCGTCTAAGTATTCATAATGAGCAAAACCACCTGACTTTACTCCACACAGGATATTGCTTGCATTTATGCATGTTACTCCGAAGACTCCAGTTTTGGAGTTGAACCTGTGAGGAAGCTGAACGTTGGCGTAGTGGTTCTTTCCTCGCCTTCCACCTCTGTGGCCTGGGTTCTTCTGGGTTCTTCCCACCTCTAAAACTGTAACTGCTTCTCACTGTCTCCTCTCTACAGGTTTTTTAGGCTTGTGAGCTACAGTACCTAGGGCGCTTTTGAGGAATCCTTGGTGTCATTACCAGAAAAATATATAATAATAATAATAATAAAATAATAATAAGACACAATGTGGGTGTACAAATGGCACCCGAGAGATATTTCAAAACACCAGTGTTAATGCTTCAGTAGATCCATTCAGACGGGGACCCTTGTCCAATTGCAGTTTGTACGACATCAAGAAGAGACCTGGTGTGGTCATGTTGACCACAGCAAACCTCGCCTATGTAGATGTGGTGTTGAACATGCTAGAGAGCGTCAAAAGGGTGGGCATTTGTATAAACACAACAGTTATAGCAGAGGATCCGAAGGCTTTCAACCTCTTAAGTACATATGCCAAGGGGGATCCAGCAGTTCTTGTCCAAAAGACCGACTCAGGAGAAATGGACGTCATTGAACACTCGCGTGGCCATCGCAGCCAATACTACGGAATTATGAACAAACGCGTGGCGTACTTTGTGTGTCTTCTAGAGAGGGGTTTTGAGGTTCGATTTACCGACTCTGACACGTTTTGGTTTAGGGATCCCTTTCCACATTTCCAGGGAGATTTCGACATTTGTCTCAGAGGCCACACTCCTACAAGAATAGTAAAGAAAACTAATTTCTGCACTGGTTTCATATACCTGAAACCAACAAAAGTGACAATCCAATTTGTGAAGGCTTAGATCGAAATTTTGGATAACAATAGGAAAAGAGGATCATACCCAGCTGATCAGACAGTAATGAATGGACTATTGAAGGGTGATAAACCCATGCACAAGAATATCAAATTGTTAGATGCTGACCTGTTTGCATGGGGCCCGACTTTTTTCAACCCAAAATGGTAGAAGCAGGACCACTTGACTGTTGTCATGCACGCCGCTAGTACGCGGCCATCCTGCAAAACGGCAAAAGTTCCAGAAAGTTGGATGTGGCTTGTGAATGTCACAATCCCGCCTAGCTGTTCCTTATAAAAATGAAAACGGTATTTAGCTTGGCTCAGTTTGTTTGGTTTGGTGTTGTTTTGTTATTTTTAAGCTCTTGCTAACATTACATGAACGCATGAAGTGAAAATTTTAATGAAGTTGTATTCGATACAATGTAATTGTAATTTTCTTATCACCACCTCTTTAGAATTAAAACCAAACCCAAGATATTTCCTTTCTCAGTCAACACACATAATTACCTCGTTGTCTTAACATACGTCACTGAATCCCGGAACGTTCCCTTGTAACTGATTTCTGGAACGTTTCTTTGTGACATCGCCAATTGCTTAAGATCAAATTCCTGTCGATAGAAAGGTAACATTCGTCCAGGATACCCTTAAAGTACACCAGTGAGTTCGACAATTTGAAGTTGATAAACAGACGTTTGGATACATGACAACGATAGTATATTATTCCTGTCAATAGAACTAAGCTTCAGATTCGTCTATACACAACTATCTAGGGATATGCCACGTACTTCCCTACGAGAAAATGGGTCTTGAGAGGAAACTATGGTCATCATGTCGCGTAGAAGCTCCCCCTGTTGAAATGTCGGACAAAACTAAATCCTCCATAGCTACGATTATAGCCTTTATTCGAGTCAGATCTCCCAGCTTGTTGTATTAAAAACGACGTCCAGTATACTTTTAAAGTATCCGAGGATTTGAAGGATTTGAAGTTGGTAAATAACTGTTTAAATACATAAAACACTGATATGGATAGTACTAGGATATATCTCGTATTTTGCAATTTTACAGCCATAAATTCCTCGTTGCAATATAAATGGAAAATAAATGTTTGCTTCTGGGCTCATTTAGACCCCCTTGTCCTTTTCTGGGTTGGGGAAGGGTTGTGGCTGGAGCCAGAATGGTGTACCTCCCCCCGCTACACCATTGTGCGCAATGAAAAGATACTGTATAAAACTCTTGATATGTTATATACATCCAAGTCAACCAACAGTTCATCCATCCCAATTAGTCATTCGTTTGACAATGACATTTGAAATTTATGAATTCAATCTGAACGGTACTGACAAACGACAATAGATATCACGGGAGATAACAACTGCATTGAAAAGGATTGAATAATCCATTTCACGTTTTGTGTCAGCTATAGTCTGTTTGAAAAAAGCACACCGTATGAACTACAGAATTTCCGTTCATTACATATATTCTTGCCTGAATATTTCATGTTGGAATGTCACACAGTTCACTTAAACGGGAAAGCTATGGCCTTGCTGAGGGACAATAGGATCATGCGACATTGCTCAATCACAAGTTCAGATATTTCTAAGCTTGTATATGATGAAAAGATTTGTTCAAGAGATGCGGGGAGGGGTGCAGGGTTTATCCAGGCGATGTGTCAGACATAAAAGTGAAGGTTTTTCATCCACCCAGTCACCGTTAAAGTAATGATTTCATGAGAGAAAAGATGGAATGTTTCATCAACGAGACAGGGTCAAATGAAATCTGACTCCTCTAGCGTGAGATTATTCGAACCATTGTACTTCATATTGGTTGATAATTTCAAAGACATTGAAATTTTAAATATGTTTCCATTCCAGTTAGTTTCTGTTGTATCTGCTTTGCTCTTCGTAATTCCCCGGTTTTTCCCTTCTAACTGCAATTCCAACTAGTATAAAATACATAATGTGTGGTAGTGATAGATAGTTCTCTGGATAATAGTAATTCACTGCTTAAATTTAATTCATTCTTTTTCTGAAATGATGAACTTTATTTGGTTAATGTGTATGTATCTCCTGGTGACATGGCCAAGTACAACCTTAGGCTTTCTTCAAGCCACCACCAGGCATCCTCTTTTATTGTATAGATTGTAGTGTAATAACAAACCCCATCTTATAGTTAGAATGATATTTGAAAATAAATCAAATCAGATCAAATATGCAAGAGGATTTTTGCCAAGGAAAGAAAACATACCAGAGTTTCAGAGTTGTAGCTCAAGTCAAGTCGATTCATTTTAACATTGTGACTCGAGTTGAGTCACTATGTCAAGAATTCGAGTCGCCTTGAGTCACTTTGTGTAGTTAAGTCGAGTCGAGTCAAATACAAAGTTTGAGTCAATTTTAGCCACAAGTTTTTGAACAAAACAACATAAAAACAGAACTAGTAAGTCATATTTTGGTATTTTTATTTTCATTTAGACATACTGACATAACTTTTGCTTTTAATTTTTCTGAGACTCGAGTTTTATAAGCTTGTACTCGAATTAAGTCTCCATGAAAGATTCGAGTCAAGTCATTAAGTCGCAGAGCATCGAGTGGATTCATTTACCCGTTGGGACTGGGATTGGACTCGAGTCAAGTCATTGACTTAAGTCATTACAACTCTGTTAAGTTTAAACCAAGAACCTGGGGGGGGGTCTGCCAACCTTTGATAACTTTTCATTTGAAATTCTCCGAATAATTACAGACCAATATCAACGTCATATGTTTATATAGACAAAATGGCTGTGCACCTGTACACGCATTTACAAGAAAGCAAAATTTACTGATTGCCTTCATTTCAGATAAACATGTATGACACACGTTTATGATTGTTCTTATGTCGAAAATTATGGTGATTACCATTCAGAGCGAAAGAATTGGCGCCACTTTGATGGAGGTTCGGACGACAGATTTGAAACAGGGGGCAATAGAAATGTCGCCCTTTTCAAAATGTCGCCCCATGGGATTTTGCTTACTAAGGGAAAGAAAGCGGTGCTATATGCATTATTCCAGCTTAATGTTCCAGCGTCGCCCTATTCAATCATTCAGGGTGATTAGAAATACTAGAAATATGATGATTCGGATTCTTCTACCTCTTCTGTTTCTTCTTAGCAGGTTCATTGATCGAATGTATTGCAGCCTAGCGATTGAATTCCACCTTGGTTACGGTGGATTCGTGATTAGATATAAGTTAATTAAAAACACATGAACATATGAATAAAGACAAACGCTAAACGTAAATGAAAACGGCACTATTTACACCAAAGTCGTTTAAATACATGTACAATTCTATAACCAAAGAAAACCGTAGAGTTGCAGCTATGTACAAAGTAATTGGATCAGTTATTTGAGAGTTGATAAATTTGGGGATGGAACTAATTTTGAAAAGATTACGCTTTGGTAGAGATGTTGTGATTTCGCAGGTTTTTACTAAAATGGCTTTTAATTTTGGAAGGGAATAATAACTTAGTGTGAGGGTAACACTGAATGTTTTTCGGGTGAATGTTTGCCCTCATAGCAATCATGTTTCGAGATAAAGACTTCTGAGAGCATCATTATAGCGAGCGTATTCCCTTCCTAAATTGATTTTACAAACCCTCTTTGCACTTCAGTCACATAACATTGGCATATTCCATGTACCGCTATAATGTAGGCGCTAAAATGAACTTACAGTTACTTACTACTGAATCAATCTTTTCGAAGTACTGAGCATAAAAGCCTTTGATATGCCTGAGTCAGCATGTTGTTCACTTAAACGTTCCGCTTCAGATTGTTCTGTATCCACAGTCCATGTACTTTAGCCTCAGAAAATGCTCAACACTTCGCTCTGCTCCCCCTGGTCCGCCTTGTTAACTTACTGTCATGGCTTCTAGATTCAGTGAAACACCTACCTCCGCACTTGAATGGACTGACACTTATGCTTTAACCGATTATCACATCTATCATTTAAGTCCCCCTACATGCGCTCATGTCGGACGATCAGTTGTGGAATCGCTAGAAATGTCAAACCATTTTCATACTTGCAGTAATTTGAGTGACAGCCCAGAGAAACGTAAAGAATCATAATTTGAGACCCAGCGGACCCAGATTTTGTCTTGTCGAATCCCCCTTTGAGATGAACATATCAGGGGCAACATTGTTGATATGGTTGGTTTATTTAATTTAAATAAAAAGCAGCCCAAAGGCTGAAGGCATTCGAATTTACGAATTTAGGTAGCGTTGAATAAAAGCATTTAACATTAAATTGATACATTCATACCATACTTTAAAGGACCCATGAAATGTGTTTTTTATTAGTTTGAATGGAACATAATATGTTTAAGACAGATTTTCCGTCAGTAAAAGTTTTTGCCTTAATTATTAAGTATGAGAATAAAAATTATAAGGAGTTTTGCGAAACGGTCCCGCCACAAGGGAATCGTTTCATTACCAAAGAAAATTTGCATAATTGTGACGCACGTTTGAGAACCCACATCGGCCAGCGGCACTGTGTGCATGTATACCAGTGCAGTTAACCGTGATTTGGAGATCACCAAAAGTTTGCTACAATACTAGTCAAATTTGTGGAGCATGCCAACCAAGTGCATTGATGCAGGTTGTGGCAACACAAGATGGCACAAGTATCCACAATTTTTGGGAAAGACGGGAAATATCGGAAAATTTGGATGGCGAAAGTCTGTTAGGGTGACACCATGAAGGAACTCTGCGGTTCAGACGGACGAAATAGTACCCGACTATTTGTGGGTTCCATTCCTCTATCGAGCAGATAATACAATGCATAAGTTTTATCCTGTGCATGGGTTAAATCGAAGGCATGCTATGGACACCATTCTTGCCCCGTATCCAGCACTGAGCAGACAGCAAGGATATTAGAAACTTTTCCCTCGATAACAAGTTTCGATTTTCGTAATGCGCAAATATTGTTATCATTACACTGCTGATAGAAGAAAGTGACACAAGATTGTTTACAAAAACCTTTCTTTCAATTTATGTTCAGTAAGAACATCTTGCCTAATGTGGCGTTTTCACTATCTTAAAAATCAACCATTTGGCACAAATCATTGCCTCTAATTATTGGGTACACATTCATACGGTTAAAGTCTCTCATAATGGAAAAATGGCTGAGGATGTTGAGACAGAAAATACCATTTGTAACAAATGCATTCCTTTCTTTTCTCCTAAAACTGTTTAAGATATGAACATGTCACTTAAAACGTATATTGACACTAATCCAAGCGGTGCATGTGACTCTGGCGTCAACATAATGTCACTTGGTGTCAACATTTTTTTTGGCGGCGAGGGACAGAACTAATTAAGGTTTTCTTTTCTTGTAGTGAAAGTTACGTAAAACCTTGCTTTCGTCGAAACCGGAAATGCTTGGTAATTCAAAATTGGTAATAGATACGAACTTGGTTTTAGCGGTGTTGACCGCTTTTGTTTTCCTTCTGAAATAAAGATATTCACAACTTAAATGGTAATTTCGAGCCACTCATTCGTTTGTTACTCAACAAGAATATCTGTTTTCAGTATTTTTTGCCCTAACATTTTGTGAATCGATCAACCTTTCTAGGTAGGCCTACCCGGCCGTTGTGTGGGACAAAAACAAGCTTCGGCCGTCAGTTTCCACATTGATTAGGTAGGTATTAAACTCCATCAAAACAGAGTGTCTCATGATAACACCAGTGCATTTATGTCGAATAATTACAAATTTCGAAATCATTTTGTTTACTAGCATTCATCTGGCATGTTTCATTTTAACATGATCATTTATCATTTTGCATCAACATTACCAAGTATATGTTTCGACTCATATGAAAATTACTGCTATGAGCTGTCGGAATACATCGCTCATTCCATGTTATATTTCTTGGTTCTGACTATTCCACTATTGCTGTCGTTTTCATAATTGGTTTCCTTCTCCAAACTAGTCTCATGCTTTAAGTCAGCCAAAACAATGTGCATAGTCAGCCCAATGCAAACCGTGAATTTCTAAACATTTTAATTTTTTCTTTCATGACTTCAAATTCTCAAGAACATCCGTAAGTGCAAGTGTGTCAATTACTGCATTCAGTGGACATCGCCGCTGTATGGTCACTTAAAAATTTGAGATTTTTGCACCTTCTGGTCCTAAGAAGAAAAACCTGAAAAAACTCTGAAGCAATATGTAGCCTAGATTTATTTCTGACAATATAAAAGTCTAATTTGCTGATGTGGTCCTATTAAGTGTTCAGTAGGCTCTATAATAATTGTATATAGGTCGCTTTCCGTTAAAATTATTTTATACTGACTCTAGTTTACAACTACCAAAGCCTATAGTGGTCACGTAACTTTTATAATAACATTTTTTTTTAAAGTGGCACCTCGTCACATCCGTGATGCGTTGATGTATATGCTTGTGTGAAATGAGCCAACTGATTTATTTTTTTACACGATGTAAAGGAAGAAGATGATAAAAGAAATGAAATAACACTTGGACAGTTTACTAAATAGGACATACGGATGTTGAATATGTGTGACTTAATACCGAAACATTGAAAACAGGTGTTGGTGCATAGTTCATCGTCAGAATGAATTAAATTAAGCATTGATTTTTCAGATCTGCCAGCTGCAAGCCTCCACTAAATTCACAGCTTGTTAGTGTGTGATGCCTACTACGGTTAGCCTATTTAACCACTTTCCACTACCATTCCTGACTGTTCGCACTTGGCAGACAGCTTAATTGGTACCAGACATCCGACCCATATTTGAAGCTGGCAGTTAGTAAGGGCTGTATTCCAGACATTAATTAGGTGTGCTGTGACTTGAACCCTCACTGCCAAATGGTTGGAATTACCGGCGGAACCATCTAGGCTATATTGGGATTAGGACCATAACCAAGATAAAGGGACTTACTTTACGAATCGGGAAACTAGCGTCTTGAACCTGCGCACAAAGGAACTGGCGTTGTAAGCATGTGAAGTATTATCTCCCTAAAAGTTGAAGGTTGTTCCCTTTGGAGGAAGTTACTTCAAAAATGAATGTCAGAAAGATGAGAATTCTAAACATGTCTTGGGAAACAGAGTGGAACTAGCAAGAATTTGTTGTAAGAAAATCCGGCAAGCTATCAAAAAATGATCAGATGATCTCATTGCTTTCTATGTAAATAGAAAATCTCGTCCACAGTTAGCATATAGGCTTTTTTGATAGTGGGACCAGTGACGAATTGTAGGAGCTGTAGTTTCCTGGTGAAGATCGACTGAGGGTTTCATGCAGAACATCCCCAAAACCCAACATATAAAGGAGCCCCTGTCTACGTCTGGGCTCCAGACTTCAAATCCAATCTTTACTGGGGATGCATCTCACTGACAACTTCATTGTTGAAATAAATTTCCTACACAATGGACAGTGTTTCTAAGGCGGAGAAGCACTCCACAGGACAGAGTCTCCATTCACATCGGCTAAACAGACAAATGTGAGAATTACCTTGCGCTTACTGGTCTATTTACTCTGTCATAATCTTTTATGATATAGGTCATGGATCTGCCAATATTGTTTTTAATATATCTGACATATTAGGTCGAAGTGGTTATTTCTGCTCTGGACTGATTCTTACACCGACTTACAAAAGATGGCCTCTGAGCAAGTGTATAAAATCCTGTTTTTCCTCCAGTCTGCAGCCTTCACCTTATTCATCATAAGTAAGTGTTTGATTTCTAATTGTTTTGTTCCTCAAGTTGAATATTAAATCTCCAACAATAACAGACCACAAGGCTCTGTGGGGAAAAGTTGACGGTGTTGTTTGGCTATCGTGCCTAGAAAGACTCGCAGTATAAACATACCACCAAGAATTCCTGAAATTTATAAGGAGCATTTAGTATGAGCAGTAATTAACAAGAAAATAAATATCGAATGTTTTAAGGGCCAACATGCAATGTTATCTTTAAATAAAACCCACAAGGTGCACATCGTGTTTGGCCGTTTTTTGATGCCTGGATGTTTTTATCAAATGCAGTTTCCGTATTCATGAAAAAAATCTGTGATATTATTCTGGGAGGAAACTTCTAAACTTTTAGCTCAAAGTTTGGCTGCGGTAAACAATCGACTTTTGTAAGTAAGTCAGAAGTCAATTATTGCAAGTCAAGTCACAAATCAGTTGGTCCAGTCACAAGTCAAGTTACAAGTAATTTGATCGCTGCCAAAGTCAAGTCAATTTGGTCCAAGCACAAGCAAGTCGGAAGACCTTTTGTCCAAGTAACAGTCAAGTTGCGCCATATTTGTGATATCAAGCCACAGCCTAGTCTTGGTTCAAAGAGCTTCCATATTTATTCCACAATCCGCGACACCAACCACATAGGAAGGATTTGGATATTTTGTTTGACCAAGGGTGGAAACAAACTTTAGTAAGAATGGTAGGATGTGCATAATTCACATCACTTTAGTGATTATCGGCGGAAGTTATGCAAATAACCTTCCAGCTGTCAACATGCTTCACGTGCCGTTCACGAACGACGTTTTCGAACTGAAACATCTGCCAACATCATGTTCAACTATTTTTTAGAGACGCTTTGAGTTGAGCGCTCACAAAAAGCTTTCTAAAGTCTGGGGCAGTAGCCTAGTCGATAACTTGAGATGAGCGCAGATAAGTGTATGACCAAAATATTTCAGCCATTTTCAATTTTTGTCGGTATACGGAAACAATGTATGACGTCTCCGCTCGCTTTATACTGCGAATCTGGCCCATTTCCCCCTCAAACTGGAAATTGAGGGGATGAATGCTCGACAAATATATGATTATGGGTAAATGTTATAAAAATAACCTATTAGCTTGTCTTGAAGGCATGTTACAGCCACCTAAACGCGGTTTTTGACGCGGAAATTCCGGCCTTTGAGATCGGGACGCTATTTTTGTTTCCAATTCTAGGCTGAATGGCGTCATCAAATGAAATGAATAATTCAACATAAGGCTAAAACGAAGCATGAAGTTGGGGGAAAAACAATGAAAAACGTAAGCACTGCCAAACAAATGTGCAAGACTAAAACACAACAGCTCAGTGATTCAGACGTGGCCTTGGGCAGACAAGACCGAAGTAAACTTGGCAAGCCGAACGAAATCATCTTACGATGATTATTTAAGAACGCAAGGCGTGAATAAGTTGATAGGCCTAGTTTCAAACTGCAATGGGTTCGACCGAATAGTTTTCTGACTTGCGTTGGTAACAAGTCATAATGCGCAAGTCCAAGTCAGGTCACGAGTCATATTTTTGCAAATCCAAGTCAAGTCACAAGTCAACAACTGATTGTTACAAATCAAGTTACGAGGCACAAAAATAGTGACTCGAGTCCGACTCGAGTCTAAGTCAAGTGACTCGAGTCTACAGCTCTGGTAAACAGTCGTTTCTTTGGCGATTCTTTGTGTTGGCGAATTGTCTATTCTCTCCTGGACAATTGACAACTGAGGACAATATTGCTACGGTATCATTACAGAAAGACCATGATCATTTCAGGAGTATTTCCGTTCAAATTTTGAATCCAAAACTTATTTTTGAATAGCCACGATATCGGGTTGCCCATTGACTCACTTCGACGCAGTTACACATTTTTTTGTTACAAATTATCTTACTTCTTCGTTTTGCACAGTAACGGGGTTCACTCTTCAAACATTGGCTATAGGAATAAAAATCACCTAAGGTTCGTGCATGGAATAAAAAAGATTAAACTGGATTTTCATACTGAAGCACTATCAATAAAGAAAACCACCTGTCACGTGTTCCTGTATGTATGATATCGCTGACCTTTTTGCAGATTACTCCCAAGACTCCAGTCTTGTACTTAAGCCTGTGAGGAAGCTGACTGATAAGACACAATGTGGGTGTACAAATGGCACCCGGGAGATATTTCAAAACACCAGTGTTAATGCTTTAGTAGATCCATTCAGACGGGGACCCTTGTCCAATTGCAGTTTGTACGACATCAAGAAGAGACCTGGTGTGGTAATGTTGACCACAGCAAATCTTGCCTATGTAGATGTGGTGTTGAACATGCTAGAGAGCGTCAAAAGGGTGGGCATTTGTATAAACACAACAGTCATCGCAGAGGATCCGAAGGCTTTCAACCTCTTAAGTACATATGCCAAGGGGGATCCAGCAGTTCTTGTCCAAAAGACCGACTCAGGAGAAATGGACGTCATTGAACACTCGCGTGGCCATCGCAGCCAATACTACGGAATTATGAACAAACGCCAGGCGTACTTTTTGTCTCTTCTAGAGAAAGGTTTTGAGGTTCTGTTTACCGACTCTGACACGTTTTGGTTTAGGGATCCCTTTCCACATTTCCAGGGAGACTTCGACATCTGTCTCAGAGGCCACACTCCTACCAGAATAGTAAAGAAAACAGATTTCTGCGCTGGTTTTATATACCTGAAACCAACCAAAGCGACAATCCAGTTTGTGAAGGCTTGGATCGCAATTTTGGATAACAGCAGGAAAAAGGGATCATACCCAGCTGATCAGACAGTAATGAATGGACTGTTGAAAGGTGACAAACCTGTGCACGTGAATATCAAAATGTTAGATGCTGACCTGTTTCCATGGGGCCCGACATTTTTCGACCCAAAATGGCAGAAGCAGAATCACTCAACTGTTGTCATGCATGCTGCTAGCATACGTGGCCATCCTGCAAAACTGAAAAAGTTCCGGGAATTTGGGATGTGGCTTGTGAATGTCACCATCCCGCCTGTCCCAGATAAAAAACAAAACTGAAGCTGGATGAACGGAGAATGGGTCTACTTCAAGAGCGGAACGGATATAGGGAAGTCCAGTTTTCTTCTTTTTGTTCATTTTGTTCTGTGAGGTTTGTGTGGACTCATGTTTCGTGGTTTTCTAGATAGATTTTTAGCTTTCATTTTCTTGTAATTGTCAACGTTACATCAGTGGACGATCGTAGAAATAATTTTTCATTACCCCTTCAGAATTAAAACGAAATGTAACACATTTCCTTTCTCATACATAACATTATTGGGCAAATAAATGCCCAATTTATTACCCAACGTTGGTTCAATAGTCAACATGTACATCCATTGGGAAATTTTTGCCCAACGGTCGTTGGGCAATGTCTTTCCTAAATATTTAAAGCAAACTACCCACTCGATAATTGGTTGTTTAAAACTGCCCAACCATTGGTTGAGATATTATGCCCAAGATTTGGTAATTAGATGTTTCCCTTGCATTTGGTAATATGAGTTGCACAACTGTTGGTAACTTGTTTCCTCATAACTGGGCACAATTTGAAACGAGTCCTCATTAATTGGGATCTAGTCATACAATAGTTGAGCAAATGCATCCCGTGTATGACCACTTGTTGGTTGATCTCATTCACTTTTACAATTTGTTGGGCACGAATCCCTTTCAAAAGCTATTGCTGTGCTCTATCTAACCATCAAATGAGTAAATATTCATCCAACTGTTGATTAAATAAGGGCCTCGAGAAAAAAAGGAATGTTTCTCCCTCCTGTTTTCATTAACACATGCTGTATGACTGTATGTTGAAACAAAGAAAAGTAAATGAAACATCTTGTGGTTTTACAAATACAACATAAAACAAAATCCAAAACAGCACCCTGTAAGACAATAATGCAGCATCTGCTACAAGTTTAAAAACATACACAAACTTAAAATAAGAAATGCACTACATTTTCTGCTCGTCTTTAACACTGTAAAAATGATACAACAATAAAGAACCAAAACAGCATGTTTTTAATGATAATGCAGCATCGATCTGCTACCAAAATAAGTATACACAAACTTAAATGGACAAAATGTAGTCTTCACCACAATACAGAGGCAAGTGAAGCTCCTACATTTGTATTTTTACAATGCATGTACAGAAAACAAAAATTAATACAGCACATTATGTTTAGAATGAAGAAGCAGCACCTGCTACCAGTAATAAGAAACCCTTTAAAGTTTAAACGGGGTCCCTCCTGTGGTAGCAGGTTCTACAGCATCATTCAAAATAATCATGCTATTGTGGTTCCTTTTTGTTGTACCTGAAAACAAAAAGAAACAACATGTGCTCTTTTTCATATTTCAATATAAAAGAAGAAAACAAAATGCCGTTTTGTTCTGCTCCTTTTCAACACCTTACGAAGATCTTAATATCTTCTTGTACACTGCAACATAGAAAGGGTACATTTTGTGTTTTCACAAATACAACAAAACAAAATCCAAAACAGCACCTTTTAGAATACGAATGCAGCATATCTGCTTCTAATTTAGAAACATGCACAATTACTCCAAATATGAAATACCCAACTTTTTCTGCTCGTCTTCAACACCAAACAAACACTTCTCTTCTTAAATTTACAAAATTTACATTTTTCTTGCGAACTGAAACATTGATGCAGCTTCTACTAACAGTTTAAATACCAAAAACAAATTTAGACTCGGTCTTCAACACCTTTTAAAACTTTCATTTTAAACACCTCCATTTCGTCTTGTACTTTATGTTAGAGAAGTGTACTTTGTGATTTGAGTTCTCTTGCCACATGCAGCCAACAAAATGTTGCAAGTGAAGCTTGATACTGAGGAGGAGGACACAGTAGACTTATGTAAAATCCGGAGAGCTTTTGTGTGCCTTTCTTTAAAGCAATATCGGAATAACAACACTGTTCTCTGCGGAAAATTTAGTTTTGAAGTAATTACCATCAAGATATGTTCTCAACAGGCTATCATCCTGAGATGGTTTCTGATGTAGAATTGCTTTCATGACTCCTGGTTGCTCCAAGTGTTTTTTAATTGTTTTAGTGATGGGGATATACTGGAATGTGTAATTTTTCAGGGTCTGATGAACTCCTCCTGACAAATCGTCACTTTGTGTAGAAACAACACTTTGTGTAACAAATGACACTTTGTGTAACAACACTTTGTGTAACAAATGACACTTTGTGTAACAAATGACTGACCCAAACTTTTTTCTGAGGGCTATTGAGATAGCCTTTTTCTCTTAAGTGCTTATCCTGGTTATGCTGAGATCTAAGTTCATCAAAATGCTTTTTGAACAAATCCAAATTCATCAAACACCTTTTCAAGGTTAGTGAAATACACTTCTCTTATCTGAACAGTTCTCTTCTTAGTTCTTCAACTTCATGTATCACTTTTTATACGCTAGAGTGTGGCATACTTGACGCTCTCATACTTGCTATGAAATATGAAACAGTTTCGAATAACTCCTCTTCATATGCGCAATCATCAATGCCATCGTGTGGTTCATCAGTCCGTGAAGTCATCTCATCGCCTTCGGTCTGCATTTCATTTTCTGAATCAGATGTTCTCTGAGGCATGGCATATTCACCTGTTGCAGTGTCTGTGTGTTCTGCCAAAATACGGCGCCTATATGATGAAAGGTGTTGGAATTTTGCCAGGCAACCGTCTTGTCTGTATACAACAACTGTTGAAGTACCAGAATGTACACCATGGATGTATTTCAAATGCTTGAATAAGCCATTGACACGACCGCATATTTCATTCAAACACTTGTAGCACAGCATTATTCACAATACAGCATGTTCCAATCCAAAATAGAATACTACAAACTCACATGTTTCCTCCATTTGTCAACAAACTTGACCCGTAAACCAATTTTGGGAGTGAGTTGCTCCATGTCTGCCTCTGTCAATAACTCAAGTGCCACCATGTCCATGTAAACAAAGAGGGAAAAGAGCACAAACTCAATCACTGTGTAAATTACAGCATATGGATATGGTTCATGAATGTAGGCTTAAAGACAAATTGAGGCTTTTACATATTCATTTATATTCTGCTGTTTGTTTGGACTTTATTTTGTATGAGATGATTTAATCTGGGGAAGAGGGATTTCCAGATGTAAGAATAAATAATCCTAAAAAGAAAATAGAAATAAAAATTAGCATTACCATCTGACCATACGTACCCACTTCCTGCGTGGAAACTGGAATAGGTGCATTATGCCAATTATATTTATTGGAATTAAAATATTTTCATTTCATTGATTAACTACAATTGTGAGCCAGGGACACTTGGAGAATAAAGGACAACTTAACCACTGTATCATCTGAGAATCCATGGGATAGAGCAGCCCTTGTTGCATGACCAGAATGTAAAAGTGCATTATCATAACCCATCCATTGGGCAGCACATACAATTAAACCAATAGGCCTAGTACTGGCCTACTCAATTTTAAGGAAAATGGGATCAAATACGTAAGGGCGCTCAGACTGGTTTAAGGTTGGGTTGTCAAATCATGAACTCAGTACATGTAGTTTGAGAGTAAATCAATCACACCACTGCAGCCATTCCACCCTGTCTGTGTTCAGACATCGTTTTCGCAAAAACTGTAAAAGTTAACGGTTGCTCACCACGGAGTTTAAAATTATAAGTGTGTTCACACATCATTTCAAAATAATGTGAGTTCAACTCTGTGTTTCTCGAGATAATCTCTCGGAATCAGTGGGTAATCACATACGGATTCGAAATCACCTCTGAAAAGTCCCAATAAAAACAAAAGTAGGGTACTTAGTATTCGAAATCACTCACAGGAATTATCTTGCATGATTTAAGGGTAATTTGGGAACAAGGTTGGCTGAAATTTTAGTCTACTGTGTTGTGTAATAACTGGGAAAATGTGTCAAGTTTAGATTATGAAACATTGGAACCAGCAGTTAGGACAAAATAGTAAAGGTGTAGAAAGGGATTAAATTGACAGCGCCCTACAAGCTGTGCAGTAGTAAGGCCTACCTGACTGCAAATCACAAGATGAGGCGTTTCAGCTCAGTTGCTTTCTTACACGAGCAAGCCCTTGCGTTTTGAACCCCCCCCGCCCCCTGGGAAATTATAACATAATAAGCGCACATTCGAGTAATGTGCCGGTAAGCATTACCCAGCGTACCGCAACCTTGCAGGGGGACTGGGATTTTCACCTCCTACTTGCGTATAACAGTGTAAAAAAGTCTACAAAACATTTCACGATCACGTTCTGTGAATCTCAATTATGCACATTACACTGGAAGCCTTACCAGCTAAAGAAGTTGTCAAATCAATTGAAATTTTCTCTACATACTGGTCTCAAGAAAGAGCTGTTTAAAAAAAAATCAGTTCCCAGATCCTTTAGTCTGTGTAACAACATCCTACATAAAAAAATAAGGAATAGTCTTTTGCTGATATAGCAAATCTCATTTTTCCTCCCTTTGTACACTCTAATTCATTACGGCAACTTTATTATGAATATTTGATTCCTATACCTGAAAGCAAATCCTCATTTGGTTTGGCTTAGTCTTTTTATTTTTTATTGAAGCGATGTGGAAATACATGTAAATGATAATTGCAATTTTTCATCATTACCCACTTGGAGGTAAAACAAAGCGCAAGATATTTCTTTCCCCAGTAGACAAACATTATTAAACTCATGTTGTCTAAGAACATGTCACTGTGTCCGCGACGTTCCTTTTGACATCGCTTAGGGGAGAATTCCTTTTTTAACTGGTGGTAACTTGAGGTTGACCCCTGCGGTACCTCAGGGTTTTTCGTGGTGCCGCCAGGGGTTCTTTACAACGAGCTCATTATCTTTTGGTCATGAACATCCTGCATTGTGGTCATCCAAACCTGGGTGCTTCATCTGGCTACAAACGCACGCAATAGAAATGCTTCATTACGCTCTAATCTCCTGTAAAGTTAATCCGCCGTGTCCACGGCGACTTCAAAGGCAAATTGCAAGGGACTTTTGGGGGAGGAACACTCACAACACTTAAAGGTCCACAGTGTAACCTGTATCACCTGGGACAGTTAATGTATATGCTGCTTTTGAAAGATTGATAATTATTGAGAGACTGACTTTTGATACTAACTATTACTTCCTTTTCTTTCCTTACCCATGCACAAGAATCGATATAACTGCGTGTAGGCCTGTATGTCCTTGCCGTTTGGTACAGTGAATGCAGATCAACTTGGTCCAGAGACCAAAGCATGCAGAGCCATTAAGTACCCTAATTTTTCGGAATGTAAGCTGCAGTTTATACGTTGATTTTCACGCTGAAAGACGTCCCTGCCGCTCTTATACGGCAACATTTGAAGAATGAAATTTAAACGAGTAGTACAATGTATGAGAGTACTGGAGACAATTGAAAATAGTCCTTTACCTACACAACCCCCCGGGTACCTACCCGACCCTTTTTAAAAACTCTCAAAAGACCCACACCCCAAATTCCTTTTCTGTTCTATTCCCTTCCAACCACTCTCTACACTACACTCTGGTTGCTGTAGCCCTTCTCCTCGATCGTTTGCTACAACCATCCACAAATTTGGCAAGACATCTATATAATTTCACTTCTTCTTTGGTGGAGATGTATTGCAACCTCTGTTCCCATTAAGGAACAGGGCTTTCTTCCTAGACACCAAAAAACCAAAACCATATATACATGTATCTGTTGGTAGGTGTACATGCGTCTAGATCCAAGACACTTCTTTCTATACAAATATACAAAGACGTGTCTTCGTTTTGTTTGACCCAATCGCTGTGCTCCCTCGCTCGGTGCAGTGCTGTTCTATATCTGATATACCTCACCACAGAAGGTATTTGTTGTACAAAATCCCTCGAGTTAGACAAAATCTCTCAAGTTGTTCAAAATCTCTCGAGTTGGACAAAATCTCTCGAATTCTTTGTACCAAGACCAAACCTACACGAGTCCAGCATGTGCAGCGCAGCTGTCTTTTTGGTATAGCTACAGCACCTCTCGTTGCACTTCTACGTCTATAGAAAAGGACTTGTTTCACTCCAAAAGAAATCCAATATAATTGAAATAGTATCTACTTCTATAAACAAATAGATATCATTTGAAAGAAAACACAGTGCAATCCAAGATAGAAAGCAAAGACCAGAGCCAAGACTCTACCAATATTATAGCACTGCCAAATAGTACCCACAAGCTCTACAATTCTACCTGAGACCGAGTCTGACCCACAATTTAGACAAATTGCACCAGAGACAGAGTCTGACCCACAATTTAGACAAATTGCAGCTACCAAACAAGTAACGCTCGCCAGATATGCTTGGACAAACTCAGGATTACATCCAAGAAACATGTAGCTTCTTGCCTATTGTCAAATACATACCAGAGCAATCTCCTCGTTGACGTCTGTAGAATAGATTTCATCGCAAACTCAAGAGATAATTCTAGAACCTGTGCGAGAAGCCGTTCTTGGTGTGAAAGGCAAGCTTCACTTGCTACAAAACGATCAGGCAAACGATCTCGCTAGCTTTTGCCAACACTTTGATCATTTTTGTCCCACTGAGACCGTTTAATGACCCACGCCTCTAGCAAGAAATGCAGAAACGATCCTCGATTCCCCAAACTACGAATCGTTGGTGGCAGCATGGCGTTTTAATCAAAACCCCCCACCGAGCAAGAGATTGCATGAGCCAAAAAGATACAAAACAAGCGAGACATATACTACTAGAACCGATGCCCGCGGTTCTCACAATCGCTTTCCAGCGTTTGCGTTCCAGCGAACACAACCGGGTTTGCAGTACGTGTAACATTGTATTGTATACCGGTAATGTACTCTCCGAGAGTGACGTGCACAAAGTTTTACCCAATCATCGTTTATCCCGCGTAGGCGCGTCACAAGCAATCGGAGTTCTGGATGTCGAGAAAATAGTTCCACATCGTCCAGTATTTTCAAAGGGGGTTGAGTTATATAATTTCAGTATTGTCTGGGTCATGGTTATCGGTGTAAAACGCGCCTTGGGGTTTTCGTAGAGGAATAAGGAAAAAAATGAGGGTGGCAGTCGAGATCGACAGGAAAGAAGCTACGGGAAAGAGTCGAGCAAAGCGAGTGTAAAAAAGACTAGAGTACTAGAGTACTGCACCGAACAAATCGTGCTAGAGTTTCGATCTCGACGTTCCACAACCGAAATGGAGAAGAAATCTTCTACTATTCAATTGTGTTGCATTCGGTAGACATTCCACCGATCTCGTTCCACATCCCCCAAAACTAAAAGACGGAGCAGGTCGAATGGAGCAGCAACAAAAAGATCCAACACGTTCCAGAAGCCAAGTATACCCGTATGCGATACTTTGTTAAAAGATTCGAGGACGCAACCGAACTCGACTCGAACTTCAAACCGCGGACAAAAGAAACAAGTTTTATTTGATGGGGATTTGCTATACTTTGGGATTTATATGTACACTTTGTGATGTGCGCCAAACTCTGGGATTTGCACTAAACTTTGTGATTTTTTCTATACTTTGGGATTTGTACGAAACTTTGGGATTTGTACGAAACTTTGGGATTTTGCTATACTTTGTGATTTGTATGTATACTATTTTTTGTGATTTATGGTAGACTCAAATTACTTGGCGGTGCTAGAATAGTAGTAAAGTCTTGGCTGTGGTCTTTGCTTTCTATTTTAGATTGCGTTGTGTTTTCTTTCTTATGATATCTATTTGTTTATAGATTGAAGTAGATACTATTTCAATTATATTGGTGGAATTCTTTTGGAGTGCAACAAAACCTTTTTATAGTCAAAGAGGTGCAACGGGAGATGCTATATAGCTATACCAACAAGACCGCTGCGCTGCGCATGTTGGACTCGTGTAGGTTTGGTCTTGGTACAAACACCCCGAGAGCTTTTGAACAACTTCAGAAATTTGAACAACTCGATAGACTTTTTACAACTCGAAAGATTTTGTCCAACTCAAGAGATTTTGTCCAACTCGAGGGATATTTTCCAACTCGAGAGATTTTGTACAACAAATACCTTCTGTGGCGAGGTATATCGCACCGAGCTAGGAAGCACAGCGATTTGGTCACACAAAACAAAGACAATTCTTTGTATATTTTTATAGAAAGAAGTGTCTTGGATCTACACGCATGTAAACCTACCAACAGATATAAATGGTTTGGTTTTTTTGTTGTCTAGGCAAAAAAAACCTTGTTTCACATTGAGAACAGAGGTTGCAATACATCTCCACTAAAGAAGAAGTGAAATTATACAGATGTCTTGCAAAAATTTGTGGATAGTTGTAGCAAACGATCGAGAAGAAAGAGGCTGCAGCAACCAAAGTGTAGTGTAGAGAGTGGTTGGAAGGGAAAAGAAAAAAAAAAGAACTTGGGGTGTGGGGTCTTTTGAGTGGGTTTACAAAGTCAACAGGAGGCAGCTTCCCACTCTCAAACCGTCAGAGTCCTAAGATGAAACCGCTGAAAGAGATTAAAAGTGTCAAACGGGTTTTTACACTTGTTTAGAGTTTTTAAAAATGGTTAAGTAGGGGTCGGGGGTCGGGTGGATATAGGACTATTTTCAATAGTCTCCAGTACTCTCATACGTTATACTAATAAACGCCCCGCCGTGCCCTGCCTCAGCGCATCCCACAGCCTAGCCCAAGCTGTTGGCTGCTTTTGCCTGCCACGTGGTTTATCTTTTGTTGGTTGCCGTGTACATTCGCTCTTCTGACGTGTTTGAAATAAAGGAAACCAGTTCAGAGGGACAAAACAGACTTTTGAAAGTACAGTTCACACCTCACAAATCGTGCGGTGCGTCTGCTTAATTTCTGTCTTTTAAGGTTGTGTAATCCATGCTGTTTATTATTTCACTGGTTATTTGGTGACTGTTGGAAAACAAAAGAACAAAACGAACTGCTGCATGGCTTACCCAGAAAGAACACTGACCAAGCCCGCACAATTGGTAATTTCGAGGGCGTAAGGTCAACACTCGTTCATGCACTGCTAGTAATAACACTTGAGAAATAGGTTTGCGGGTACACAATGGAATCAATCTCTTTTGGGCGAGGTGTGGTTCTTTAAAGAACCGTTGAGTGTTAACTCGTCGTTTCGGAATAACACTGGAAAATGTCGTACCCGAAAGTGGCGCGAATCCTAAAATTGGGCACTTTTTCGCCGCGCACTTTTACAAAAGGGGAAATTAACAAAAGTCCAAAATACTCCGATTCATAACTCAATGTCATATACCCGCTACAAAGTTCTGATGACATTTTATTTTGGCCCCATTTTCCAATTTTTTTCCGAAGTGCAAAATGAACTCTTCAAATGCGTCACGTAAAGGTACCGAGTAAATATTCCACGTATACTGGCACTTCAGCAGTGCAGAGCGTGCGATGACTTCGACATGTCGATACCGCGTTGCGGCTTATACTCTGCAGCTGATACGCCGACTTTAAATTTTAATGTGCAATTTTTTGCTTGACGCGGCAAAATGTATGTGTATATTTATCAGGCAAGTTTGCATGAACCACTTTCTCAATCCTTTTGGCAATACCAGCGTCTCCTCACAAATCTTTTAATGCTATGGCTCCACCATTTTCATTCAAAGCCCCAAAGCTTTGTTCGGGCCGCGTGTGAGACAGGGTAGCACACAATACAGTAGGTCACTTGGTCTGATACTCTTCACCAAAAAAAAAAAATCTCAATTTTTCTTTACCGATTTCAACCGTTCAAAAATGAAATGATCAATAAAAAGCTGGAAATATCCAATGTAATAAAAATATTAACAGATATCATAAGAATTTCAAAACCTGCACGGCTGAGTCCCACAAACTAGTGTTTGTCAATACTGACAAGAGATACCACTAATCCTTTAGTCCTCTAATCATACCGCAAAAGCAGCCTTTTTTGGAGATGCTTTCCCCCTTCCAACTCATCTCTTTTGTCGCAAACTAAATCGGGAAATCTGAGCTAAAGTTGACCCGAATATTCATGAGTTTTGTATTTATGCACGGTGTAAAGCCCCGATTATCTGGAGGTTTAACCCCGAATAACCGCCGGTTAAAAAACGGAATTCTCCCCTCATGTTTTTTTTAATAGCCTATTATTGCATTCCTGTCGATAATACGTTAAGCTTCGGCCATAATACCCTTACTCTTCCAAGGTTTAAATAAGTAAGCAATCGTTTGAATTCGTGTAACAATGATGTGGAGGGTTACTGGGAAATATCTTGCATTGGCAATTCAATAACTATAAAAATAAATAGATGTTGGTTTAATGTCCTTACACTGATAAATAAAGTCCCCTGTTTGTTCAATCACGGGTATGCCTGGTGTGTTGGAATCAGCTTTCCATGATTGTCACCATCGAGTCTTGGGTTTTCATGGATGTTGCAACAAATCGTTTTTTGGGGGGCCTGGCCAGACACAGCATAGCATAGGTATCAAAGCTTTGTCTTGATGCATAATCACACCTTAGGTCTTTTCTTACAAAGCGGTTTTTGAGTGTTGTTGGACAAAGTTCAGTCGTCAAAATGGTTACAAGATGATAATTTGGTTCGTAGACAAATGACTCAGTGTGGAACTTAACTCAGTGGAATCCCAAAGGGTAGATTGACACCCAACGTGATAGTCAATAATCCATATATAATCAAAATACCTGCTCGAAATGTGCAGCTGTGGAATACATAAACACGTATAAGACGTATACACCGATTAATGTGTCACCTTCACCAACACACACGATGCCCAAACCAATGCAAATGCAGTTCGCCAAAGAAGTACCCATCCAAAGGACATAATAGGCGATATAACAGGATCTGACGAAAAATATAGGCAAAGCAAGATTGAAGAATAGCGACGGCAGCTGCAGGCGAACAGCACCCCCAATGTCTTAGGACAGCCTTAGACACAGCCATATAGAATCAAGGAATTATATAAGCAGAAAACGAATTGCAAAGTTAATACAGAAAAAGAAAAAGGAAAGACCGACTGGCTCGAGATTTGAACCAGAGATCTCTAGAACATCGGGCCAACTCTCTGAGCTACCCAGCCCTTGCCATCTGTCAATTTCTTGTTCGAAATGCTAATCACAACAGAAACTCCTCGGAAACTAACTTATAACGATAATTTGGACGCAGGAATATCACATTTGACACTGGTATCGAGAGAACGATGCAGAGCTACCCACACGAGCCATTTTACCTCGCAACGAAAGGCTCAAAGTTTGAAATAGGCCTAGGCATGTGGATTACTGACTATAAACAAATCCAAAGCCTGAGCCTTTCAATGGCTCAATTTGAATGTCGTTTAAGCTGAACTTGTTTATGCGGTCTTAATGTCTCTAAATGAAATGATATTGAATTAAATGGATCACCGGCATGGATGATTTCAAGTAGAAAGAGTTCCCCTTTTCTATTGGGGGAGGCTGAGTGAGGGTTGGAAATGAAGTGCGAGCACGAGGCCTTTTTCGGTTGAATAAAAAAACTGAGAAATTGTCTTAAAACTTTTCCATGCGTAAGATGAATCCACGCACACAGGAAAAATTTTTCCGATAACACCACCGTAGAACAGTACTCTATTTAATATAAACTGTATAATGACAATGCCTCACGCTTCTTACCTTATCACAGCATTTGCATAATTTATGTTACTGTGGGTTAAAAATCAATCAACGTTTTCATCAAATATAGGCTGAAGGGGAATTCTCAACGTTGAATAAATGTATCGACGCATAGAGCCACTGAGAAACCCTTGACAAGGTGTGTTTCTGCTCAATGCCCTCAATATTTACAGTGTAGCAAGCAGAGCTCTCGCACAACCCATAATGATAACTGGCCAATGAACAGCGCTTTCTTTTAACGTTTTTTTGTTCTAACATATCTCTGAATTGATCCAACATTCCAAGGTACTCGACCAATGTGCGGGTTAAAGTAAGTTTCGGCGATCAGTGTCTACATCACTTAGGTAAGTATTAACGTTAATAAATTAGCGCTCACAGTTTCTTGTTTTCATATCAAACTTTAAGTATTCTTAACTCATCTTGATTAAAACCACTTTGTATTCATGTCGAATAATCGAAACAAAAATCTGTTGACCTAAGGTTAACATTCCAGTGGAATTTTGCATTTTAATTGGCGTTACCAAGGCTATGTATGCCTTGGCTCACATAAAATTGCTGGTTGTTGGTACAGACTAGGGTGATTTTTCTATCTTTCCTTCTAGCTATATGTGCTCAAGGAACTGACTATTTCATGTGTGCTTCTGTTTTCATTGGTTTCATGCTCGAGACACCAATCTCATGCATAAGTGTTTTCACAACTGAACTCCTGAACAAATCTGTCTCAATGCAAAATGTAAATTTGTAAACAATTTCAGTTTTTGTTTCATGTTTTGAAATGAAAGGAATTCCCATACGTGGAGTATCTTCTGATCTTTTTATTAATGCATCAGTTCAGTTCTAAAATTCGTTGCTATCCCACAGAGTGACCTTATATTTAACTCACAATTACAAACTTGAAATTTTAGCACCTTCTGGTCCTTACAAAACAAAACAAAACAAAAATCTAATTTTCCATTGGTCCTACTAAGTGACCCGATTCAGTATCTCAGTGGGTCCATTGCATATCGATCGTGAACCTTAAAATTTACTTTTTTTACTGATTCTAGTTCACAAATAAAAGGACGCGTAAGGGCCACGTCTTGCATAACAGTGGTGACCAAGCAGTGGAGAGTTACCATGTGACCCGTTTGCTTTTCCTTGAGGCGTTTATTTACAAGCTTGTGTAAAATGAGCTAACTGATTTAATGTTTTACACAATGTTAATTTTAAGGAAGAATAGGACAGTTTACTTCCCTACAAATGTTGACTGCATTTGACATGATGAAAAATCGAAAACAGGTGTTGATGCCTTGTTCATTTCTAGTACAATTTAAAATTAGAATTGATTTTTCAAATCTGACAGCTGTAGTTTCCATCAAAATTCCAGCTGATCTACATGCCTCTAAATTTTTTAAAACGCTTTCCATTGTCCTCCTGGCTGGTGTTGGGCAGCAGGGGCGGATCCAGGAATTTTTCCGAGGGGTCAGGCCAGAGATATTTTTAATGTCTCATTTTTAAGGAACAATCAGAAACATACATTGTTTACAAGGGTATTGGTGCACTTACGTTTAATTTTCTATTAGTTTCTGCACATTCAACTTTGGGGGGGGGTCTCCGATGGGGGGGTTCGACCAGACATCGTATACCCGCATTTGAAGTTGATCTAATTGGGAATTCACACTGTATAAAAAAATAACAAAATTTTGGTTGATCGAGATGCTCACAAAGCTATATTGCCCCTTCCCACAAAAGAAATCCGCACTGAAGAGCCAATTTCACAAGTTTGGTGTAAAAAATAGCCAGCATTGCATTCACCAAAACACTCCTGCAGGCTCAGCTCGTGACAAAAATGCAACGCGACGATCCAGGAGAAATTTCACGCCCGTTCCATGCTCCGACTGGACTGCAGACTGTTGCTGTGTTCTTGATAACGTGTAGCCTGCAGTCAGGATATAAGCCAGTGTAAAGGAAGATATTGTCTACCGTGCAAAGTAACAACCCACGGTAAAACCTAGGAATGGCAGACGATTCTTCCCTAGCACACGTATACCAAAAAATAACCTGGGACACCAAGATTCCGATTGTGCTGGTATATTTCGGCACAACAGCAGTCTGCCTGACAGTTGGTGCACTGAAAGTTGAGGCTTAGGTTTTATGTTAATTCACATATTTATTTTTTGACTTATTAATAAAGATTGGGGTGAAGGGAAATAAAGCTTAGCTGGTACTTGCTGGTTAAACTCAAACTGCCTCTGATTTCCCTCTCTGTGCCACTTGACGTTTGTTGATTCTTTTAGCTTCTGCGTCAGCGACGAGGAAGTCTTTGCTTCAGAACCTCTGCTTTGAGGTTCAATTGTTGCTCAGTTTGTGATCAAAGACGTGCACAAACTCTGCTAGCATATATAGCATATATTGTTTAATACAATGCTAAGCATAGAGGACGGATCGAAAAAGGTTGTGAATGCTGTGCCGCACTAACACGAAGTGAATGCCTTAGGCAAACCACACACTCAACCTTACAACCTGCACATCGAAAACCATATGCAGCAAGGTATGAGACGGAGAGAACCCCCCCCCTGCTTTGTGTTGGTCATTGTCTCGCAGGAATCTGGGGAATTCCTTTCAGACATCTTGGGGGGATGTGTTAAGTAACAATAGTCTGGAATGTGTATAGGGATTGGACATGTTGGGGGGGTACCCCTCGGTCTCATTTCTTGCTGGGTATATCGAAAACCGCTCTCAACTTAAATGGGTGCCCACTGACCGTGAAGAGAACAAATACGTTCTTATTCGCACCCGGTCGCTCAACCGAACATACTTATTTTCTGTCACCTGTAACATAATCTCATTCCCTCCACCAGTTGTACGCCAAATTCACAATATGCCCGCCCGTTGTTCGAGATACAATGTATAGTGCTGCTAATTCACCGTGCGATTTGTCTACTTCAGCATTTTGACGAATGTGTACAGCGAACCCCGTCTACGTCTGGGTCCCAGACTTCAATTTAGCGTTTTCTGAAGTAGTGTAAATACTATCCTACAAGTTGGCAATGTTTCCAAGGCAGGGAAACACTCCAGAGGACAGAATCTCCTATACCCAGCAAGAAATGAGACCGAGGGGTACCCCCCCAACATGTCCAATCCCTATACACATTCCAGACTCTTGTTACTTAACACATCCCCCCAAGATGTCTGAAAGGAATTCCCCAGATTCCTGCAAGACAATGACCAACACAAAGCAGGGGGGTTCTCTCCGTCTCATACCTTGCTGCATATGGAATCTCCATTCGCATCAGCTAAACAGAGAGATGTGAGAATTACCTTGTGACTGCTGGCCCGGGTCTGTTTACTCTTCCATAACCCTCATATGCAGCAAGGTATGAGACGGAGAGAACCCCCCTGCTTTGTGTAGGTCATTGTCTCGCAGGAATCTAGGGAATTCCTTTCAGACATCTTGGGGGGGGGGATGTGTTAAGTAACAATAGTCTGGAATGTGTATAGGGATTGGACATGTTGGGGGGGTACCCCTCGGTCTCATTTCTTGCTGGGTATAATAACCCTTCAGTACACGTTTTGGATCTGTCAATATTGCTTTCAATGTATCTGTCATATTAGGTCGAAACGGATATTTCTACTCTGATTCTTGAACAGACTTGCAAAAGATGGCCTACGAGCAAGTGTATAAAATTCTGTTTTTCCTCCAGTCTGCGGCCTTCATCTTGTTCATCATTAGTAAGTGATTGATTTAGCAAATGCTTTTGTTCTTCCAATTGAAAACCTCCCTTAGTAGACTAGTTCACTATCAAAGATTATTTATGTGTGCATGTGTATAAATTACAAGGGTAGGCAGTGATCATGAGTGGCCCACTGGATATGTTCAGAGGCATACATTTCGACGCCATTTTCTCTCAATTTCTACAGTTTGTCTTTACTTTTGTCTTCAGAAAACCGCCTACAACTGTCCTAGCTTTTAGGTTCTGATCTAAAGAGATTTTTTGAGTTAAGACTTCAATAAAGACTTGAAATATCTCTTTCGTTCTAAGAGCACAAGGTCGACAAAAATCCGTATGGATCCTGTCTGTATGAGCTCATAAACTAGCTGTGCGATACGTTAGGGTACCATGCACCACTCTTCCGCGAACTGAATTGCGGGTTATTGAGGTTTTCCAGATATTGGTTTCAACACCGTTCGCTCAATAAAAAGTAACGTTTGGCTTGAAAAAAAAACTACAGTGCATACTCTCGTCCTGTTTTGGACGTGTTTTAATTATTTTCCAACGCTACATGCCTATAAGCGGTTTGAATGTTGGGGGTTAAGCCTGAAACGGCAATGAAGCCATGATTAAGAAGTGAGACTGGTCTTTCGCTCATGCGCAAACGTCAAATATAACGGTGCAGGCTACCCTGAACTATTCACCTATTTTAATCAAGGAACACACTTGTTGCTATAATGACATTAAAGGGTTTTCCGAAGACAAACGTGAAGCTCAAGCTTATTATCTACACTAGCCATCTATGTGCATGCGCACATAGATCAGAATTTATTAGTGAACTGGTCTATAATCGACCATACGACTGTCTGAAGGGAAGCGCTGGTGGAGCTATTTGGCTCACTCCCTCGTGCCAAGAAAGACTCGTGGTATAAACATACAATAAACTTTCTTAAAATTAAGGTATAATGAGGAACATTCCATACCAGAGGTTCCCCTGGAAGGACAGTGATTTGAAGGCCTGTGCAAATGTTATTTTTAAATTTGCCATCCATACAAGAGCACCCTGTCTCTCATTTAAGTTAAACCTTTGTCCATTTTAAAGGGGATCCTGGTGCCTCCATTTTTTACCCTATGCAGTTTCCATATTGATGGCCAAATTTGTATTGGCGTCAGAGTAGAAAGACCAGGACCATGTTACAAGTATTTCTGTCCAAATTTTGAAGCCCAATTTAATTCATGGAAATACTTACGGTAAGGGTTGCTCACTAACTCACGTCACTGCCATGTAGTTTCAAAAATGCATTTTCTAATGCCCAGGAAGTCAAATAGTTTTTTTTTTTATATGAACGCCCTTTTTAACCGTTTGAGAGAAAAAATGTGACAGATGTTTTATCAGTTTTTAGGACTAAAAAAGGTTGATGCATGGAATCAAAAAATGATTCAACTCGATTTTCTTTACGAAAGCCTAATGATGAAGAGAACCACCTGTCACGTGTGATGTTCCTTTATGTATACTATTGCTCACATTTTTGCAGATTACTCCCAAGACTCCAGTCTTGTACTTAAGCCTGTGAGGAAGCTGACTGATAAGAAACCATGTGGGTGTATAAATGGCACCCGAGAGATATTTCAAAACACCAGTGTTAATGCTTCAGTAGATCCATTCAGACGGGGACCCTTGTCCAATTGCAGCTTGTACGACATCAAGAAGAGACCTGGTGTTGTCATGTTGACCACAGCAAACCTTGCGTATGTAGATGTGGTGCTGAACATGCTAGAGAGCGTCAAAAGGGTGGGCATTTGTATAAACACAACAGTCATCGCAGAGGATCCGAAGGCTTACGATATCTTGAGCACATATGCCAAGGGGGATCCAGCAGTTTATGTCCAAAGGACCAATTCTGGAGAAATGGACGTCATTGAACACTCGCGTCGCCATCGCAGCCAGTACTACGGAATTATGAACAAACGCCAGGCGTACATTTTGTCTTTTCTAGAAAAAGGTTTTGAGGTTCTGTTTACCGACTCTGACACGTTTTGGTTCAGGGACCCCTTTCCACATTTCCAGGGAGATTTCGACATGTGTCTCAGAGGATTTACTCCTACCAGAATAGTAAAGAAAACTAATTTCTGCGCTGGCTTTATATACCTGAAACCAACCAAAGCGACAATCCAGTTTGTGAAGGCATGGGTCGAAATTTTAGATTCCAACAAGAAAAAGGGATCATACCCGGCTGATCAGTCAGTAATGAATGGACTATTGAAAGGTGACAAACCTGTGCACGTGAATATCAAAATGTTAGATGCTGACCTGTTTCCATGGGGCCCGACATTTTTCAATCCAAAATGGCAGAAGCAGAATCACTCAACTGTTGTCATGCATGCCGCTAGCATACGTGGTCATCCTGCAAAACTGAAAAAGTTCCGAGAATTTGGTATGTGGCTTGTGAATGTCACCGTCCCGCCTGCCCCCCGTTAAAACAAAACTGAACCCGGATAAGTGGAAAAAAGGTCTACTTCAAGAGTGAAACGGATATAAGGAAATCTAATCTCCTTCCGTCTTGTTTATTTCGTTTTGTGGGGTTCGTGTTGGCTCATATTGCTTAAATTTGTTTGTTGCTTCTTTGTTTTTTGGTTTTAGATTTCTGCTTTCATTTCTTGCCAATGTTAAATTAGTGGATGAGGTAATAATTGCCGATCATGTTTTATTTCACCTTCAGAACTAAAACCAAATGTGACATAGGCCTACATGCTGTGGCATTCAACACATATTTACTCGTGTTATCTTAACATTCTCTAGAACCATTTCTTGAGAAATACACACCAATACCAAAATGTGTGTTGGAAGTTTTCAAGTTGGTATCGACAACCCTTTAAATACGTACGACTTGAATTGTAAAATTTTGCTTTTACAGCTCGTTAACCGAGGAAGCCAAGTGCGCACTTGAAAAATCAGCCTGCCCTGGATACCCTGCACTATATGCGGTAAAGGGGAACGCCCCCCCATGTGACGCACAAGTTGTATACCCAATATACCCTATTGTGCTTACTGCACCCCTTCGGAAATCTGATAGGAATTCCAAAGATTCCATCAACACAAACGAAGACACAATAGGGGGAGTCTCCTTCACCGCATATCTTGCGTCATATGTCCCCCCCCCCCATACACGCCCAGTACAGCTGTAGTGAAATTCCAGACAAACACACAACTGCGTTCCCAGCGAAAATGTGCACATTTCTATGGGGAGAAAATTTGTTACTGCGAAATTGCATTGTACGAAATTCCCGTTACAACGAAATGTTTTTGTCATTCCGATGCCTGAAAAAACATTGCTGACGACCCATTTATATAACAAGCGTTTACAAATGAAAACAAGTGTACAATGCAAATGACGCAATGCTACACTGGTTCCTGCCGCGCCGAACCATTGCCAAAAAGCATAAGGGAAATGCAGCAGCCAGTTTACCTGTTTACATGTACGTATTCCAGTCCCAAAAGCATCGTGCTTTGCGCTGCATCTTATATGAATGCAGCTTTACTGTTGCAAGTCAAAATATCACTTCCGTTTCAAAATTTCTGAGAGTTCATTCACATAGATTGATCTCACATCTATGTTTGTATTTTCCGGGTTCATGAATTTCATTTGAGGTTGTACTGGTCGTACTGGAAGCGAGCGTGTTTCCACCTAATTTCCTCAAAAAAATTGCCCGCCCCTCCAGAAGCATCAAGCATGCTTATACGGACATTGTTCCCTAGTTTTCTGTCGTCACGACTAGGTTAGTGCACGATTGAAAAATATATTTGTTTTTGCATTGGCTATAATACCGCCAGAACAAAAACCCCTTCCCAATTCCGATAAAAATGCACCCAAATAAGTTCGCTTGACTGCTCTCGCTTCTCGGAGCCCAACTAATCGCCCAATACTTAATTATTCATATTGCTGCTAAAAGGACTAGCGTGCCCGCCAATGAGATTGTGTGTTTACAGGACGTATATTTTACAAACCGTACACTGTAGCTATCCAATTACAATATTCCTCATGACGTCATGCTTCTTCAGAGACCATTTCGGGCGCGGGCGGCCGCACCGCAGTGGGCCAGTGAACTCAGACTTTCGATCAATCGTGGTCATGCGCGTAGTGCCGAACATCGACAGAAGGAATATTGAATAAAATGTCTCTCCATGACACAATTTGTGTTTGAAAGACTACTGACATGGATAGGCGTCCAGTTGATGAGTCTTCACATTCTTGCAGGTACACGTACACACAAGTCCACATATGCATGCCGATAAGTTAGCTTCGTCCTCATTCATGGCGATCGAAAGTGTTTAAAAATCCTGGAAAAGTATTTTAAAAAAATCAGAGGAAAACTTGAGAATTGTTAGATAAGAAGTGCGTTTAGTCAAATTAGATTTTTTGGAAATTAGAAGTTAATGAAGGAATACAAACTGAGAGTTAATAATAAAAACTGAGAATTCAGAGGAAAAACTGAAGATTCGAAAGAAGAGGTTGGTAGAGAATTTTGAATGTTAACTAAACAGAATTTAACGACGATGTTGAGACTTTAGAGATTAAAAGAATAAAGACAGGATTCAGATGAAGATCAACAGAAAATAGATAATTTAATAGGGGAAAGTGATAAATCAAACAAGAAAGATCTGTAGTTTTGAAAGTATAAACGATTTTGGTAATTTGAAAGAACCGAAGGAGTACGTGTATTAAATTGAAATGTAAACTGAAAGATTTCAGTGAATTGAGAATTAAGAATCAGTTTCTGAGAAGTCTGATAACAAAAAGCGAGGGAGGCAAGACGAGTAAGAATTCCTGAACATTATATGTGACATTGATTGATTGAAACTGAAAATTCATACTGCACACAAATTCTGTTGATACTTTAGAAATTGTAGGTGCATTTCGAATGGGGCACGTTTTAACTCGTAAATACTCTGTACAGTTCGACTGTCGCATCTAGGCTATGAATACATTTTGATATGTGAAAATTTGGCAAAGTATGGTAGGCGACTTTGAAAAAAACGTGCAATTACTTTTAATACGTTATAGTTGCGTGGAGATTTTAACAATCAGCTGTTGACTTTTAGTGAATAATTAGCGATAATGTAGTGGCTTTGGTGGAATATATTTTCATAATTCAAGATTGTCTGAATTGTGTTTTCATTTGTCAATGATCCATCTTGCATGTTCAATCCCAAGTTGTCCGCAGAGAACCTCATAAGAGGTTGGGGGTGGCATTCACTGTTCCGAGAGCATCTTGAAAGAAAAGAAAAGATTTGTTCAGATCAGGAATGCATTAAGATTTAGTTTTAGATTGCTAATTGGAACAAAAAACGATTTTGCATCTCAACAAAGTTATATTTATAAATGGAAAGGCATCATAATAAGGCAGTCTACCAGTGAGTCAAAGAAGTCTAAACCACTTCTTGATATGGAAATTCATAATCCCAAAAGAGATTTCTTTTGTGTTGGAAATCAAGCTTGGTTGAAATGTAACATCCTCAATTCCCATGTTCCAATTAGCAATGTAAAACCAAATCTGCATTTCACCCTAACGATACATGTGAAAACGGCGCACTGAATCAGACTTATGAAACTATTGAAACATTCGCTGCAGTGGGATATCAATTTGACACCGCGGCAAGATCTTATAACTTACCGCAGCGAGCTACACATCTACGATTTAACTCGTTGCGGCAAGCTGCACATCAACGATTTAACTCGCCGCGGCAAGCTGCACATCAACGATTTAACTCGCCGCAGCGAACTACACGTCAACGATTTAACTCGCCGCGGCGAGATAATAACTCGAAAGAACTTTTTTGCTAGTGGCCCTTATGCGCTTCAGTAGGTAAGTCAGCGTGCACTAAAACTTAACGGAGGGCTGCATCTAAGAAACATCTCCCCGCCTCCCCTTTGTTGGCAAGTCCAAGTTGTGGGATATCTAGTTACCATTCCCATGTTAAATTCATGCTTCAACAATTTTTCTCTACAAGAGAAAACAAGTGGCTGCAGAAAGGAAACACCCACTTTATGTAAGTAATCCAAATGGTGTAGAGCAAAGGGGGCATTCTGGACAAAAATTCCTCCTGTCATTAATCTGACACGGACACATATTACAGGCCACGTTGCAATTCGAGTAAAACCTATCTTTGGGCATCAGACACCAAATCTTATTTCTCTCATATAAACAGCCTGAGGTACAGTGCACTCGGAAAGTTCACAGAATCACTTGGACTTATAAAATTCGGAATAGGGGCAGGTTTATTTGTGTAAAACAAATCAAAATCTTTGACTTAAAGAACAATCAACAAATCAAGAAGCTTACATTAGGTAAACATACCTGTATGTTTGAAATGGAAGTGATCGTTATTTTGCCCTTCCTATATTTAAAAAGCTTGAGTAAGCACACGATATAAATTCTAGTTAATAAAATCATTTCATTAATTACGAAGATTGTATTAAACTGACTCCATCGAAAAGCATTTGCAAGCTTTCTGTTAATAATCCAAATAAATCTTATATCTTATAAAATTCTTCATGCTGTAAAGTTGTAGAAATCACTAGTGAAAGTGATGGAAGTGGCCACAAGATCCTGCTCTGCAGAGTCTTCAAGCGATCAACCTTGTGATTCATCTTTGATTGGTGTATATAAAGTTTACAATCGGAATGTCCGCATGAAGCTCATCTCAGAAAGCTAGCTTAAGCTTGAGAAAAGGGCAATCAAGATATACTTGGAGGACAAAGCTGCGTTCATGGCCATACTACATGGATTCTGAGTGGAGCTTCAAATTTGTGTACAAAAACATCTCTTCATCTGAGTTTTGTGTGATAGTAAGTCTGTGTAAAACCTTTGATTTTGCATTCCCGAAGTCTACTTTGTATTGTTACATTGCAAAAGGTACATGTATAGTAGACTGATGACATATACATCGGTGACTCCAAAAAGTACACGTATGTCATGCCTCACGCTCTGTACAACATTCAGTTTGAATATAATGTTTCAAGCTTTGCATGGTTACGCAAACCAAAGAAATTGTACACATGATGTACTTAACGCTTTTTTTTGGCAGTAATTTGATTTGAAACTTTTGGTTGGGGGAGGGATTTAAGGACTTTATCTAGTGGCCCATTACCTTTTGGTGGTAAATCAGCAATTCTTGGATGCAGCTACATGTTCCTGTATTTTACACAAAAGTTACTGAAATCACCATCGTACATATACATTATGTCCACAATCTCAGGATTGGAAAAGTCTGATAATGATTAGCATCAGGGTACCACTCAGTGATGCTGATGCTAGAAACATGATGAGGTGAGTGTTTTCTGAAGTCTTGAGATAAAAAAAATAAGAGAAATCAGTTAGTACTGGCTTATGTTACAGAAATTCGAAGATTTAAGATTAAGAAATAAATGCATGATTTTTTTTTCTCCAGGCCAACCTGGATGTCTTATAATCTACATGTTCATTTTAAGTCCTGACAAAATTACAAAAGAAAAATGCATGTTGTAAGATGCAAAAAAATGAAAAGGAATAAAAGTGATGTAAATTGCATGCTCTCTGACTTATGACCTCGAATGTACGAACACGAAAAATCGAGCGACCTTATATCCACAATAAAACCCTTTGCTCGTCCACTTGCTTTCTACATGCCCCCCTCCCATTCCTTGAAGTAATCCCAATCAGCAAAGATTTCAGTTTGGACATGGTTTGGAAGTTTTTTTTTTTTAAGCGTGCTTTGGTTCTACATTAAAACACTACATCTTGCCGTTGAAGAGGCCAGTATACTGTGAATACTTGTCAATTTAAATGGTTCAAAGTGCTTTGATCTTACATATTCATGTATGCATTTTGATTCAGGTCATGTACAGTTTAATATTGGCCCAAAACTGGTGCCTCACAGAAGGTTAGAAGAGGGGAAATTGATAATAATCAGAACTGGAGCAAGTACCGAATGAGAGTGTTTCTGCGTACAGGTAATTTTGTCTTGAAAGATGTTCATTTATTCTGCAAAAATGATGTAATGCAATGATATTCTGACTTTGTCAGTGACTTTCTTGAAATATAAATGACAACACCAAGCACTTTAATAAATGTAGTTGTGTAACAGAAGCTTTCAGGTTGAAGAGGAGTGAACAGAATTATAAGAATCATTAAAATAATTTATTTGTAGTGTGGGATAGAGATTTAAAATCAACCTGTTACTTATTGGCTGGGATTACTTAATATAAAATAAGTTCGTTTCTCTACTGAAATTTAACCGTTACTGTCTAAAATGTATTGTAGCGTGTCCTACTGATCAGGGTTCGACGCTGGTATAGAATGACACTCAGCCGCAACTCGCTGGTTTGGTCACGAAATCTGTTTTAATGCTGACGTCCACAATACGTTTTTAGCTCAATTCCAAACATGGCGCCTGTCCGCAGGGACTGCGCAGGCGCGAGGCGGGAAAACCGCGGGCCGTTCGCATACCAGCGCGGGCAGCCAGCCAACTCCATGCGGGTCCGAGCTGGCGCCCCCACCGGCCGGACCCGCCGGCGCTACAGTATATAGGCATTCGCTGATTAACTTCACTTTGCATCAGGGGCAATATTGCATGCAACTTGCACCAAAATTTTGGGAAGGCAAAATCACATGCCTAGTATGCAGGTGTGGATTTTTCTACCCATCTGTTAGTTTCACATGAGAAAGAATGGGCATTAGGCACTCAGGAAATTAGGGAGACATACTTATAGTTCAATTTTTGAGTCCATGGGAGAAACAGTGGATAATGGCGCCTCGTGGGAATTAATGTCATAGTTTGGAAAAAAAACGAAAATTCGATAACGATACGCTTGCTAAAGATGTACCATATAATTTCTTCTTATTCACTCATGTATGGTCTGAAATAACAAAGTTTAATGTCTATTGAATTGTCTTACTGAAAATTGTCTTCTAGAATGATATGATGAATTGCGCAAGGCACATTTAGCAGAAGATACCTCTAACCTGGATGACACATCTGGAGATGAAAGCAGGCAGCCACGAAAACGAAAGAAGCCCAGGAGATTTTTTGTGTCGTCAGATGACAGCGATGGTATGTTTTCATACTTCATGTCACTGTTTGTTTGGGGTACTCTAGCTCTTTTACATGGTGCACCTATGTCATAATAGCCATGTCACATTCACGTCATGCTTTGTCAGTGCACTTCCCTATGGCAGTGAAGTAGGACACATTTCATTAAGCCCCAATTGGGAAGCATACATGGCGCTTGATCTCATGTTAATGTCAGGGTCATGACTGAACATCAATGGTTTACAGTTTCAGTGATTACAGAACCAGCGATATAGAGGTTACAATACAAAAATGTCCGTCTTGAGACCAGTCTCAAAAATATTCTGCCCTTTTAGTGCAGGTAAAGCTGAAAGGTTACTTTTTTATTTACTTCTTAAAGAAGATGAGAGTGAGGCACCAGGAAAAATAATGTTGTCCATTGCTGCCAAAATCTTGCCCATCACTGCCAAAACCACCTCATTCATCAAGTAAGTGACAAAATAATGGTTAAACAGATGCATATTTTGGTTTCCAACCAATGTTTGAGAATTGAAGCACATGTAGTTGCTTGGTGTTATCATTACAACGGCAGGGTTTTTAAAAATAAGAAATCATATCAGCTTTCCTTTTTCTGGTTTTCCGTTAAATGTTTTGCCTTTTTGGATTATTTAAAACCACTTGCAGTTTTTAGCCAAGTACCACTGTGGCTTCAGTGCAGCAAAATGGTTTCTGTTCCAACGTTTTCCAACGCATGCAGTTTTTAAGTAATGATTTAGGGCAAACTTGATTTCTTTTCACGGTTTTCACTGAAAACTACCAAAAAAGGAAAAACTGGAAAGAAATATTGAATTGCACAAATATGCAAATTTCTGTGTTTGTATGTTTCATTGTGATCTCGTGATTTGTATCTTGTTTGTACTTTTATGTACTTTTTGATGCTTAACTGCCTTCTGCAAGGGTTGGCACAGAACACTCTTGAGACAGGTTGCCACGTGTTTCAATAGGGCAAAGCTGCATATGTACACACTGGCAACTTAAACTCGCTTCACCTAAGAACACCTATAATGACTGTTTTGTGCGGATTTGGAACAGTTTAAAAAGAATATTGATTTGAAATATCATTTTTTTTTCAAATTAGGGTTTTCGATGGAAAATGTGTTCATGAGTGGGAATAAAACATGTTTGGTTAGTCTAAAGCGAATGTTTGAAACCAGCTAACGAGATGTTCGTGTACATTGATAATTTCCCTCACCTTGGCTCAAACATTCTATTTCAAGACATCATCACTCGTTTTTATTCATCTACAATGCATCAATCTGTATGAACCTCTTTGTATGCTTCAAGATGTCTTTCAAATAAAGTAGTTTGCCAACCCAGCAACGAAGCAGTCCAACACCTGCTAAAGAAATGGACCTAGCAACAAGGTGGGCCAACCTCTACACCCTTCAGAGAGAATGTGACCCAGCAACGAGGTGGACCAACCTCGACTATACACTTCAAAGAGAACGGGACCCACCGCCAAGGCGGGCCAACCTCTACACTCTTCAGAGAGAACGGGACCCACCGCCAAGGCGGGGCAAACCTCTACACTCTTCAGAGAGAAGGGGACCCGGCGCCAAGGTGGGTCAACCTCTGCACCCTTCAGAGAGAACGGGACCCAGCAACAAGGCGGACCATCCTCAACACCTTCCAGAGAGTGTAGGACCCGGCAACTAGGTGGTGTGTTGGGAATGGCTAGTGATGGTGAGTGATAATTAGTTCAAATAGTTTGAAAGAAGCAGAGTTTTTTTATTCACATGTGAGGGATCTCTTTACATAGTAAGAATGAAGATTTACAGTATGTATCACTGAAATTTGTGATTAATTACTTAAAACCATCTCAACACCGGTTTTAACTTTTGAAAAAAAATTGTTTCGGTTAATTATACAGTGTAAACAACCTCCTCTTGATCAAGTATTAGGCATGCACAATTTTTTTAAAATAGAATAAATTTGCCAACAAAGTTTGAGTAAGGCTTAATAATAAAGAAAAAACGTGGCTCAAACAGTGTAACTATTTTTTGTGCCAAAATCACAACAGTTGTACCTCGTCCTTGTTTACAATGGAGTTGGAACCCTATTTTTTGTGCCAAAATCACAACAGTTGTACCTCGTCCTTGTTTACAAGGTAGTTGGAACCCTAAAACAAAGAGGTGAGTGGAGTTGAGTTTCCTGATACTGTCACAAGTGCATTTGTAAAAAATGCTTCCAACCTTTAGGTTTTTTTCTGCAGTCATTTGACACCTGTTCTCTAAATATCTGACATGCTCTTTTTGCACAGAGCCCATTTTTCAAAGAGACGTTTGCCACGAGCTTTAAATGGAACTTTCCTGAGACATTGTTAACTGATATGATCACTTGTGTATATGTATATATTATCTGTCAAAAGGAGGAATTTCAATTCAATGAAAAACGAATGTGTCAAATTAACAAACTTGTTGAAAATTATATTGCAGATTCCCAGAGCATATATAGGAAAGTTGACACAATACTTAAAAATCAAAAAGTACAACTCAGCCTGCTGAGAACCCTTAACAGCAAAGCTTCAGGACCTGATGAGGAGGATGTGGATGATCTTCTGCCAAGACTCATGGACTTGGTTGAGGAAATTGATAGCCTCTCTCAAGAGTTGGATAATTCGGAAGATCCCAATTTCCGGAGAAAGCTGGTTAGTTGTGGGTAGATTTGCGTCATTTCACACCTTACCCTAACAAATTGAAAAGAATATTTTGTTTTGGAGTTATGCTTTAGATGGTCTGTTATTTTGCCTCATTGGTCCCAGTCAAAATTCAAAAATGATAATGTGATAGAAAGCTGTAAGACCCATACCCAACTTTGCGCAAGACCTTTCACGGCACGTTTTAGGTCCTTTTTGGATGGATGTATTCCACTGTTTTGTTGTTGAAATGGAAAGTTTTAAATTAATATAACAATGCTCTAAAATTTGCCAGTGGTCTTACGGATTTTGTCGTGGATAGCCTGATATATTATTAGTAATCAGGCAAGCGTGAGTGGAACATGGAATAATGTAGTGCGTCTTATAACACAGAGCTGAGGGGTGAGTGGTATATTTCTCAAGCATTAGGGTGATAACATATTGATCTTCAAGCAACCTTGACGTAGAAGTAAGGCTATGGATAAACGAAAGCTAAAAATGAACTCTTTAAAAGTATTCAGATTTCAAAATAGAACAAAAAAGCAGCCACTTGTGCGGCAATTTTGCAAATTCAGTTATTGGTTAGGGAGTAGAATTATATAGCTTGACTTGTTAGTGGTGACTTTACCGAGGATGAAATTTTCACATCCCGATTGCATTCTCTTAATAATCTTGGCTGGCAATTGTATACAAATGTGCCACTTTTAGATTTATCAGGTAAGAGCAATGTACCCGTGGACTAAAAGCAGTGCAATATGCTCAGTGAGATATAGACGGGTGTGGTGCTTGTTGCCATGGAGTGACCAATCAGAATAGAGGATTCAAGTTTGCTTTAAGATAAATGTAAACATGTAGTTTCCTTGTCTGCAAACATGGTAATAAATACTTTGATTTTAAGAAAACTACACAGCAACATTTGCTCCTATTTGTCATTTTTCTGTTATAGATTCACCATCTTAACACCCTGGGTGGCTTTGACTTGGGTGAAACGGCAGGTAGGGTTTTTGCGAAGGCTTGGGACAAACTGTCTTTGGTCAAAGTACAGTCTTAAGGGGAGAAGAAAGAAAAAGGCGTTGATTCATCAGCCCATCTGCAACATTGTGATCAGTAAGTGTGAAGTCAGAATTAATTCTGGAAATCACATCCTTTGTAAACGGAAGTATGTAACTTTTCTGGATGTGAAATTGGTCTGTAGACCAACATTTGCCCAATTAATGTAATTTTCAGAGGTCACTTACATGTTGAAACAATTTTGAACACTGATAAATCACTTTGCCACCCTCCTCAATGCATTCAACATTTCAGAGGGTGTTCCTGATGCATAAATTGCATCATTTGTATTTTTTCGAATGATAATCACTGTTCAGTACATAGAGGTGAAGTGCATTAGATAAAAACCTAATGACCTTGGCACTTTAAGCCCAATATTACTTTTCTGCTATCTTTTGTAACAATGATATGATTGATAATGGAAATGCCCTGGTGAGAGAAAAATCTGGCGCAGTTCAGTTGTGTGGAAAGGTAATTGTGTATTTAAATTGCCAACCATGGGCCTGCGTTCTTGGAAAAGTCTGTTACATCTGTCCCTGTTGATTTTTACAGGAGCCTGTCAGAAAAGCCATGCCGCAGCCAAGAGAATAAAAATCGAGGAGACCTTAACTAACGTACTTAAATACTGCCCCCACGAAAAAAAGGGGGGGGGGGACAAATACAAGGTAAGTGAAATACCGCAAGCTTGTGGGATTTGAAACCATGACCTAAGTAGTATTCAAATCCTACCCAAAGGGCTCGTATTCTCCTACGACAATAAAGCTGTTGCATCACCTTTCGTCTCAGAGCATTCATTTCCAATCATTCAACCTGGTTCTCAATTTGGCGATGAGACTGGGCAGTACAACTCTCAACCTGAATCAGCTCAGACGGGACATCAGCCACTGCCTCTACCCATATCTATGAAATGCAGCAGTTGGTCTGATTACCATTACCAGTTTAGAATATTTAATACCAGTGCTGTGTATTCGTGGTTCAGTTTTCTACACACAGTGCCCAAAACATCTTTGTACCTTGCACCTTGATCTTTACCTTTTCATGTTGCCATTTCCAATTTCTAATTTCATACTATTCTTGTTAACTGGAAACCCTGTTATTTACAGGAACCTCCAGTAACTAGAGCAGTGGGAGACCAAGTAGAAATGGACATAGACGTCGATTCTGACTACGTGTAGGTCAGCGCGCTGCACTACATGCGCAGTACGTGCCACGTGTGTGGCAATACCCATATAAAAAAATTCATTGAACCTCCATCATGAGAAGAATATACCATAAAATGACAGGAGGGATGTTCCAAAAAGTAAAAAAAACAAATTCTGGTACAAATTCGTTGAAAATGTACCACATCTTCTTTTGATTCTGTAACTAAACAGGTATTTATGAATGGGAATAAAAAATGTACTTCGCTGGTCTTAAACTACCGTCTAAGACCGGCTAAGGAGAATGGACGAAAATAATGTCTCACCTGTCTCATTTCAGTTGGATCGTCTCAGGGAATAAGTTCATGTGAGGTAACTGTTAAGTGACAGCAATAACACAGTATATACCCGTTTGAACTCACTGCATCTCCATATGTGAGTTTGGCTTTTTGCACTGGTCAGTGTTTTTTACAAATTTGTCCTGATGTGTTGACTTCTTGTTTGTTGTATTTTTGCTATGAGTTATTTTCAGTTTCAATTTTAAGAAATAAAAATCCAAGTTGAATTCCTATGCTTTGACTGGTTTTGATCCTTTTGTCAAACAGTGAGTTCATCGAAGAGGTTTAAACACCACAGGAACGTTAGTTATCAACATATTGGGATGTTGTGGGAATGTTGCAACGTTTTCGGACCGTCTAGTCAACAACATTTTGGAATGTTGTTTGAACATCGGTTTACTTCGTGGAACAATTTAAACGTCAGAGAAACGTTGTTGGAATGTTTGTTTTAATTAAACGGTAGAACAGACGTTGTCACATCATCAAGGGGGGTCCACACAATTACGTTGCCACATTACACCTCAACATTGCCACAACAACATCAAAACGTTACCTCAACGTTTTTGCAACGTTAGTTTGGTTAACTGGGAGAAAATTCATTCACTTTGTACAGTATCACTCTACAAATCTCAACAGTACCATTATCTGCATTTAAAGTATCAAACTAATCCAATCATGATCTATGAAATTTACGTCTGCATTGGTATCAACCAGACACTGAATCCTCTTATCTAACTTTGCAGTTATCCTATTGGATTGACTCAATGACGTCTGAGATTGAATTCCATGTGAATCATTATCAGTGGTAGTTGAAGCAGTCTCAAAAGGCAAATATTCAGTGACGTGTTCAGACTTGTCTTCATCTTTACATGTCCCATCCTTGAGTGTCTGAACAATTCTTTTGTCTTTTCCAAAAAGATAGGGGAGATAGACTAACTGTTGACCATTGACGTCATTTTTGGCTTAACAGTTCCTCCATTTGTGACCAAGTTGACCACAACGATAAAAATGGAATGCCTGAGTCTCACTGCCATAATAACGAGTACGTCTGTTCAGATTTTCAGGTTTAGGCTGATTGGCATTTTCAACTCTAGTATTTCTGCAACTTGCACTAAGTTGAAGATTTTTTGCCTTAGCGTCAAATCTTTAACAATGCCAACAAGAACATATAATTTTGACTCCAGCGTCTGACTCGAATTGACATTGTGCAAATTGCTTGATCCAGGTTCTTTTGCCGTTTGTTGTACTAGCTGAAACAGCTAAACGAGCTGCATTGAGTGCATCATGGAATGTTTTTGGTTCTTTAGAAAAGACAAATGCCCGAATAGATGGAATTAAGCCACGTACGAACAATGATAATTGTTCTGACTCAGTCTTTTTAATTTGCTTACACAAATGCATTATGTCACATGCATAATCGTCAAGAGATTCTGTACAAGCTGTTTTTGTGCTAGCAGTTTTGATTCCACACCCCCAACACCATGAATCGCCTTCAAAATGGGTTTTCAAGATACAGTGAATTTTTTCAATATTATTTTTTTCACTTGTTGGAATAGATTCCAACAATACTCTTGCGTGACCATCTATTAGTGTCTGGAAACCTAAAACTCCCTTGGAATCTGTAAAATCTCTTGACACAGCAATTTCTTTAAACTTCTCCACGAAAGAATCTAAATCTTCCTCTTTGGAGCCTGTGCATTTTATTTCAACAGTTGACAAATCATACTTGGTCGTCATTTTTATTTTCTCATCCAAATCTCCTCCAGTGACATCAAAATACCATATCATAATACAAAAATGTATACAAAAAGGAATTCATGCAGTCATTGCCAGCTAGGAAAATCGTACAGTATTTATTGTTGGCGTCACTTATTTACAATTTTTACTTACCTAAACAAGGCAAGGGTAGCCGGTCCTTGAGTGTTGTCCATCGGCAACGCCCTTTTCCATGCTTGGAGAGTGAGACCCAGATCTTTCACCATTTGTTGTGTCATTTACATCAAGGTTCTGGGATCATGAGAAAGCATCACCAAAGAAAAAAATCGACGAGAACTGTACTCGGGTCTAAATAATTTATTAACTCCAGAACTCACATTTTGAAGAACATAATTCAGAAATAAATCGTACTAGATGGGCGCTGTCGACGGTTTCCCTGGGACCAACTACGCCGAACACAGCAAAGTGGCCGAAATAAAAAGACATTATTACGCAATCTAACTAACAAATGAATAGGCAATTAAACCTAGCCTGGTGTATTCAAAAAACGTGAAGAATGTGTGACGACACAATGACATAAAACGTTCCAGGGAACAGTTCCCCTTTACTTTAAAGCATTCTGTTCTTACGACCTTTGAACTGGACTGTTCTGTCTGCACCACTAAACGGCACGTTCTGTTCTGAATACCCAAACAAAACAAACCCACAGGGAAAAAAAATACCAACTGACGAGGGGGTTGGTCTTGCATATTGTTATACCAAGACACTACGTGCATAAGAAACGTACGTGTGCCTTTTTAAGGTGGAACAGGTGTGACTAAAGTGAGACACAATTCAAAAGAAATCAGCTTTGGCGAAGTATGTTGACCTAATAGTAACTCCGTACTCCTGTGGCCTTTGGATTTGACCCAGATCCATTCGATCTCGCTGCAGCAACAAAAGTGAGACTGTGAGCTGCCAAGATTGCCTTCCTGATGAAAATAACAGCGCAATAATCACTGTTTCGTCCACCGATCAAGTTGGTTTTCAATTTGCTCCACATGCTAACAGTGACAGCTCAGCCTTTTATAACAGACAGAATTAGCCTTAATGCAAATAAAGTATTTTTTTTTCTTTTGACTAACATCCAAAATGAATTCATTTGGTGTTGTTCCCTGAATCTATTATTGCATTCCCTAAATATTAAGTCGATGGTAGCATGGACTTTATTAGTGTCTACGGGATGTGATATTTGGGGTCAACAATATTTATTAAAAGGTGGACGTGAAACAAGGGGTTTGGGTGACAGTCAAACTGTATTGTTGGTTTATTGCTCTCACTTCTCTTCATCAAAGTTCAATGTGGGTTTGAAGAAGGTGTAGCTTAACATAATACAACACACAAAAGGCAAAGTTATAGAGAGGCGAAGTTGTATACGAGTGTAACTAAACTACTGTTTGGCAGGACCATCGGAAATGCAAGTCAGACGGAGTGGGTTACGGTAGTGTGTGTTGCATCGCACAGCTAGGCCACACTCGTCAGGCCGGGCCGTGGTGGGAGCTGTCCCGGACCACAACGGTGACTAGCAAGGGCTGGACGGGGCCAGCGCCGGTATGTACCGACCGCATTGCCGCTCAGACCGCAATGTGTTGAGCGCAATGATAAGATCGCCGCACTGTGTATCATTGGCTCAGCGTAGAGACGGGGAGGACAGGGCGAGTTAGCAGGACAAGGATGGCGAGGGACACGGGAATGTCTCGCCCGGCAATCGGTTCGGACGTAGCAGTGACGGGCCGCTACGACTCTCACTAGCACCCTGGGCTGATTCGTACCGCTCTCGCATCGGTCCAAGCTAAGCTAGCTGGTCATTCATATGGTTACATTTCTTCGCCATAAGAATGGTTAACTATCGCACTTCTCTCGGAAAGGGTCCAACCGCCGCACTATGTTAGGTTCCGTTCTCGCAACAAGGGTTTGGTCCGCCGCACCTGACCGACGAGCTTTAGGAAAATCTGCTCTATTTATAGGATTCTAGAGGCTTAGGAATTAATAAAATATGAGCGTCGCTGAACAGCTCAACCAATGAAAATCTTCCATTTCAAAGAGTCACATGACTTCCAGCTAGAGTCTTGTGCAAGAATCTAAGTGTCGTATGTAAAAAGGTAAAATACAGAATAAGAAGTCACGTGTACAAAGTGTAGAGCCGGGTGCGTGTAATCTGTGGCGAATGATTGACAGTTACAAAGTCTGAGGTTTCTGAATATTAGCATTTCAGGGAACCGTACCACGCCAAATCACGCAGCCACATGGAGGGGAATTTCGACATGCTAAAACTGAGCAGAGAAAACACAAGGACAAAGGAGTGAAGGAACACGCGATCACGCCAGAGTACAGCATGAATAACTTAATACAAAATTAGCGTCTCTGCTACTTGTCCATAATGCATAGCTGAGCTAAATAAGAGACCCTGAGAAATGCAAGTGCCGAGAACGAGTAAAACTAGGGGGCGCTAGAATTCCAAGATTTGCGGGTGCGCAACAGTACATTACACGCTTAAACTGTGCATCGCTACGCATACGAGTGCAACGTGTGTCATGCTAAGGTAAGCACCAGTCGCCTATATACACAAATAACATGGTGGATCTAATTTTAGTCATACAATACCGCATCCGACAATGGACTGGGACAGTGCAGATAGACTGCAGGCCTATAAGGATGTCAAACAAACGTCTTCATGTGGTTGAATGTACAGAAGATTGCAGATGCTGACCAGCACAACTACATTATATTATGGTCAGGCAAGGAGGGCCTCCGCATGTTCAACACATTGGGCCTGACAGAGGATGAACTCAGAAACCCTCAGAACATTTGGGACAGATTTTCCAAGCAGATACAGCCCAAGGAAAATTTTCGCATCCATCGTTTGGAATTCCAGCGATTTGTGCAACTCGACACTGAGAGCGTTCAGCATTGAGTTCTGTACACACTGCAAATCTAAAGCCATGAAATGTCAGTTCGCAAATGACGCAGCACTCAGTGAGAGAATCATTGGGGTGTTAATCTCTGGTGGGAAATATCCTGACGCACAAAAGAAGCTGTTGCAGAAAGATGATACAGTGCAATTGAAGGATGCCTTGGACATTTGCCGTACGCATGAAGCCAGTGTCAGACACATGGCCAAGTTGAGCCATATTGGAAAAGCCAATGTGGATGCCGTCAAAACGCGTGGACATTGCAAGAACTGTGGTTGACAACACCCGTACAGACCACGTGACAGGTGCCCTACATATGGTACGCAGTGCAATGGCTGTGTCACTCGACATTGAATTAAAGCATCGTCCAGGATCGCATACACTCAAAGTGAAGGTGGACACAGGTGTGCAAGGGAATATCCTACCCCTTCGCACATTTCGACGTATGTTTCCACAGCTACTCGACACTGATGGGTTCCCTAAACCTGGCTCTATTACCCCACATGGTACGCTCCTTGTCGCTTACAATGGTACGCGCATCCACCAATACGGTTGCATCAAGCTTCTTTGCTGTTACGGTGATGCGGACTGGGTGGATGCAACATTCTTTGTGGCTGATACCGACGGTCCAGCAATCCTTGGACTTCCAACGTCGCGAGCACTTCATCTCATTACGCTCCATTGTGCAGTTCGCGAGGTACCGCCGCACAGCAGAAAGCTGGCGGATGGCGATGCCTCCCTACAATTGGGACATGGACAGAATACACCCATATGCACTAAGGACGACTGTCATAATGGTTTTCTTTTCTGCAAGTACAGTATTGAATTGTCCTATGTAAACTCACCCCCGGTTTTTGAGAATGGAACAGCCAGATTAAGAGTTTTCTGTGGAGCTCAAAGTAGTTTATTATGCAAATTAGAAATGCAAATTTGAGTATGCTCCACTGATTCAGATGGGAAGTGCAGTGTGGATGTATGTATTGGAGGGCAGACACACCCATGCTTTCTGTGTGAATAGACATGCATGTACATACTGTGTGTGACAGCTAATGCTTATAACACAGCGCAGTTCAGATGTACGTCTTTCAAGAATGATACATGTAGTTGCCAATTGGAAAACTGTAAGTGTAACCTCATTTTTATTTTCAAATTAGCTACACTATTCTATAAGCAAGTAGTTTGGAGTATTTTTGTGTGTCTTACTGTGCCAGATATTAGCGAGAGATGTAAAATTAAGCATGGTTTATACGCATCTTATGATAACCATCCCCAAGAAATTATGATAGAGGCAGAGTTATTGTTTCCATGTTCTTTAAAGAATTTGTACATATTTTTTTTTCTCTATTTAACCAAAGGGCTACCCGGTAGGGCCAGCATAGTGGTAGCCACTTGGCCCCGCCCACAAGGAATATTGCCCGTTGGGCCATCGAAATGTACATGTATGCCGAGGCTTTTGGGGGACAATCTGATAGGGAGCCTGTCTACTCTGGGCGGATGCCTCGTTCTGTGTGAACGCCATGCTTGGGTAGGACGCCTCGTTCTGTGTGAACGCCATGCTTGGGCGGATGCCTCGTTCTGTGTGAACGTCATGCTTTGATGGACCCCTTGTTCTGTGTGAACGCCCGCTCTGTGTGGACCCTCGTTCCTTTGTATGAACACCAGACTCTGGCTGGATCCTCGTTCTGTGTGAATGCCCCGCACTGTGTGGACCCCCCCCCCGTTCTGTGGGAACGCCCAGGTATGTGTGGACCCTTATTCTCTGTGACCAGCCTGAGACTGGGAACAACCCCAACTCTTGGAGGACTCTGGTGCTGAGTGATTGTTCATTGCCCTGGGGGCACCGTTTCTAGAAGGCCAGCAACATTTAGCACCTGGGGAGAAGTATATAGTGTCGGCTGAACCATTGTATTAGCTGATATCTGTTGAATGACGTTTATGTAAATTTAAGAATGGAGGTGATTGTAAATATATTCATGTATTACCTTTTGAATTGAATTAAATTATTATATTTTGTTATTGTATTTGCAAACTTTGGGTATGGTTTTGTGGCTAGACTTGTCCTTGTCGTGTGGCACCCTAGTTTCAACTATTCACTGTGACATCACACACGGGAAGCACAGACTCGTGATGTGACAACGACCATCGCAAACTGTACCCTGATCGCTTCACTGGGATTGGACGGTTTCCCGGTGAGTACCATATCGAACTCAAGGACAATGCGTGTCCGGTCGTGCAAGCTCCGCGCAAGTACCTCATCCAAATTAAGGAGGAGCTAAAAGCTAAACTGGACAGAGTGGAAAGTCTGGATGTCATTGCTAAAGTGACGGAACCCGCTGACTTGGTCTCGTCGCTGGCATTCACCAGGAAAGACAATGGCAGCCTCCAATTGTGCCTTGACCCACAGGCACTGAACAAGGCGTCCAAACGCACCTACCACAAGACTCCAACTCTCGAGGAGATAACCCACCAGTTCAATGGCGCGAAAATATTGGGTACTGGAGCATTGTGCTGGATGAGGATTCCAGTCTTTCAACGACTTTCAACTCACCACTTGGGCGATATCGTAAGCGCCGTTTGCCTTTTGGCCTCAAGGTCTCTCAAGATATCTTCCAGGAGAGAATGGACATGATCTCGGAGCAGTGCCCTGACACTTTTGGGATCGTAGACGACAATCTCATGCATGTTGCCGTCAAATATGGCCTCATCTTCAATTTTGGCAAATGCAACGTGCGTACCCCGTGCATCAAGTTCTTCGGTTGACTCTACGACGCATCTGGCGTGCACCCGGACCCAGACAAGGTCCAGGACATACATGCATTGCCCGCCCCCGGCACTGTCAATGAGCTCCAACAATTCCTTGGTTTAGTGCAGTACATTGCACCATTTGTTCCCCGGCTAGCTGACCACACTGACACTCTTCGCGCATTGCTCCGCAAGGATAGTGATTGGCAATGGAATTAATCGCATCAGAAGACATTCGACAACGTGAAGTCACTGATCACTGCAGAATGTACACTTTATACTTACTTCAACCCGCACAAACCAACAGTGGTACAAGTAGACACATCCTCCAAGGGACCCGGAGCCGCCCTCTTACAGGACGACAAGCCAATCGCGTTCGCCAACAAAGCCTTGACAGCCACATAACAGCGATACGCTAATATAGAACGGGAGTTGCAGGCTATGGTTTTTTGGCTGAACCCGGTTCCACACTTACCTGTAGAGAGCAAAGTTTGTTGTGGAATCAGATCACAAGCCCTTGGAGAACATTCAACACAAAAGCCTTGCAAACACTCCACCGCGGCTTCAGCGCATGATGCTACGTCTGCAACCCTACGATTTCACGATCATCTACAAACCTGGTCGCGACATGGTCCTCGCTGACGCGAAGTCCAGATTACATCCGGCATCTGGACCTGCGATTCCCTTCGATACGACCATTTATGCAATGCAGTTTTCGCGAGCAAGACTTTCTCAACTGAAGCAGGAGACTGCAAGCGATTCCACCCTCCAACCACTGGCAGAGATAATCATGGTTGGAGGGCCAGAGAATGCAAAAAGACTTGCCAAAATGCCTTCGCCACTTCTGGTCATGTCGGGATGAACTGTCCGTTGATGATGGCCGAGTCATCAAGGGCGACAGAATCGTCATTCCCGAGTCGCTGCAAAGTGACGTTCTTGAGAGAACACACTTCACACCAAGGTGTTACTAAATGCCAGCTGAGAGCTAAAGCATGCGTGTATTGGCCAGGAATCAACAAGGACATTGAACAGTTGGTCGGGAGATGCCCTGTGTGCCAGACGCACCAGCGTAAACAGCCCCCTGAACCGCTCTTGCCCCATGCCGTTCCTTAACGACCATGGCAGACTGTCGCGACAGACTTCTTGCATTTCAATCATGCCGAATATCTCATTGTCGCGGACTATTACTCTAAGAACACACTCATCCGTCGACTCCATGGACCGTGCACTAGCGCAGCAGTTGTCACTCTAACGAAACAAATCTTCAGCGAGCATGGTATTCCAATGACAGTCGTCAGTGACAATGGTCCCCAATATGTTAGTCGCGAGTACCGCCAGTTCGCCAGTAACTGGAGTTTTGACCATGTCACCTCCAGCCCTCGATACCCACAGAGCAATGGGTTCATTGAGCGGAGGATACAAACGGTGAAATTGACCTTGACAAAGGCTACGCAGTCTAACATGGATACTTACCTTGCACTTCTTTGTCTGCGTACAACACCGATCGAAAACGTTCTTCCCTCCCCTGCAGAGCTACTATATGGCCACAAGCTCCGTGACAACCTTCCTTCGAAGATCCGTAATGCGAGGTATGTCAAAGACTATGTCACAGTCAGTGAACCGTGAACATGTAGACGTCTTCCTCCTTGAGCTCCAAAAAATCGTCATTTACAGCTCCTTTTCTTACTTCTTCCTTCGGTTGCTTGCTACAATTCGGCCCATCATATTATCACTGTCATCTAGATGATAAATTGACCAACAAAATGCCTTCAGGGCGGTCCAAATCATGCAAATCCCGACGAGCTTCTTCAGCGGATCGACACGATCTTGTGTCACCACAACAGACCAGCCATGACCCTACGCAGAGCCTGGATACCCACCGTGACCACCCGCCGGCCATGGACAATGATTTCCAGCGATTCGTCAGGGACGCGCTAACAGAGATACGTCAGGGCCAAGCTGATATAAACAGACGGATGGACCGGTATGAAGAAAGCTTCAACAAAGCAATAGAATTCAAATCTAACCGGATAAACGACCTGGAGAAGGAAGTCAAGGAGCTGGACAAAATGGCACTCCAAGTTGGCAGATTGGAAAAACTTCTAGCTGATCACTCAGAGAAGTTAAATAAACTGGAGAGATTCAGCCGCAGGAACAACATTCGCATAATTGGTATGCCTCAAGATCGCAACGAAGATTGTCTCAACCTCACGAAACACATGCTCCAAGATAAATTTGGCATGTCAAATGTACAGCTTGAGAGAGCACTTCGTGACGGTCCGAAGACACCTGGTCACCCTCAACACCTGCTGGTCAAATTTAACTGTTATCAGGATAAGATCAAGGTATTGCGGCAACAGCGTCAAGTTCTCAAGGACCAGCCATACTTTTGCGTAGAGGACCTCACTCGTCAGGACCTGCAAGAAAAACGACGCTGGTCATCCCAAGTATCCCAAGCCTACAAGTCTGGTACGAAATACAGATTCGTCTCTGGTAAGTGGAGCAACAACACGGGGGGGGGGGCCTTGTTGAATTCTACCGAGCCTCCTGAGCACATCTATACTGCATCTGCACATCTGCATTCTTCACAGCATGCAAGTTTGGCTCGGATTCCGCCATGCACTACCCTGAACTTTAATTTTGTTTGATTTTCGCTTCTTATTCTCTAAATAATTTTATTTTATTATTATTATTTTTTCCCATCTACAGTTTATCAACTTTGGCTGTTTTCCGTATAAGTTGCCCGCTTCATTTGATATCCGTTATTGTCTTTTTTTTTTTTTGCTATGCTTTCTCATTTGCTACTTGTTTATCTTTATACTGATCTGCATGTTTTTTTGGGTGCCTTTTTCCCATTTAATTTATTCTATTTTTGCATTCATCTTTGTTATATTTTCTTTTCCATTTTGGGGGCATTGCTGTTCACTCCTTTTTAAATTTATGCTCTATTAGGGGTACAATCTCATGCTCCAAATGTACATGCCCACACAATAATCTATAAATTTCATATGCTTATAATTTGCTTACTTGTTTCTTTGTCTTACTTTTTGTTTATTCATAAAATATATGTCTCCTGATTTTGCTAACCTAACTTATGATGATGATGATACTCATATCGACAATGATAACTGTTCGTATTTTGAATGTAATGAATTTAATAATCTAAATTACTCTTCCTACAATTATTTTTCGACATTTTATATGAATTCCAGGAGCCTATGCAGACATTTCCATGATATTCAGGACTTCCTGTCCACTATTAAGCATTCCTTCTCGGTTCTAGGATTCACCGAGACATGGCTCAAAGAATCCCCTCCGTCTTATATTCACCTGGATAATTACCACTTGGTTCATTCATCTCGTTCTCAAAAACCTGGCGGAGGGGTTGCATTGTTCATTCACAATTCACTGTCCTTCACTGTACGTGAGGACCTCACATTCTCTCACGAAGACTTTGAATCAGTCTTCATTGAAATTCAGAGGGACCATGCTTGTAATGCCATTGTCGGAAATGTCTACAGGGCTCCTGGTTCTTCACTAGATAACTTCAACCGCTCCTTCGATTTCTGTTTAAATACCATAACTAAGGAAAGAAAGCTGTGTTATGTAATGGGTGACTTCAACCTCAATCTGCTTAAGTGCTCTGAGCATCAACCCACAGAAGATTTCATCAACACCGTGTTTTCATATGGCCTTTATCCTTTAATTGATAAGCCTACTCGTATTACTCCTTCCACGTCTACACTAATTGACAACATACTTACGAATGCTGACACTAATATTTTATCTGGTATTCTATACTCAGATATTTCTGATCATTGTCCTCTCTTTCAGATAACGTCGTCCTACTTTTCCAGGGCAGAAAATTCCAGCGATACTTTTCTCACCAGGAATATAAATGTAACGTCTTTAAGTTCATTTAATGTAGACCTTGCAGGTGCTGATTGGGGTGACGTCTACCAGTGTAACGACGTCGATGCGGCATATGATTCGTTTTTTCGTATCTTCTCTTCCTACTACAACAAACACTTTTCTCTTACTGTCAAACTCACTGGCTCTCCCAATAACAGTCAACCGTGGATCAATCAGTCTATTATTGACTCTTGTAATTTAAAAAATAGTCTGTCATGTCTGTCCAAAGGCTGTTCCCCATAAGCCCTGGCTTCCTTGAACAGCCTCCATACTCATTAATTCCGTGATGCTTCTGCTATTGTTTTCTCTTTTGTAAGTTGTTTTTTTTCATTACTCTGATCTCTGTGACTAATGTTTTTATTAAATCAATCATGTACAGTGTTATACAATGATACTACGGATTTCATGACTCTCCTGTGCTTTATCTCGCTCTCGTAACAGTATGGAAATAAATGTGAATTGAATTGAAAGAGACTGTCCACGAACGGTTGGTTGAGCGTTCTGCCAAACAGAAGAAGTACCATGACGACACCGGTGTGCATAAACTGCCCACACTGGTACCTGGACAGTCTGTCACAGTTCGAGACCACCATTCCGGTAGGTGGACACCTGCAGTCGTTACAGACACTTGCTGGGAGCCTAGATCGTACATGGTTCAAACGCACGACGGCCAATCCCTTCGCCGCAATAGAACACACATTCGCGATAATGAACCAAAGAAAAAAAACTTTCGTTTGCTGACCCCTCGTACAGACCCCTAAACCCCAACAGGAGATCAGTAATCAGTCTACTCCAAACCAGTACCATGAAGGAGACAAGAACTTGTCAGACAACCCCAAAACTGTACCGTACCGTACCCGGAGTGGGCGTGTAGTTAAACCGCAGAGACTGATAGAGACATAGAACTGTTTCACTCACGAAACGAGAGTCTAAACATTGACCAGTATATTATTGTTCATAAAGTTTTATTGGACATGTTGTTCTATCAAACCCCATGTAGTATAGAGTCTTATTGGCTGAACCAGGAAGTCACGCTGCATGAAACATGCTAGTTTGCTTTTATATTCATGTTTTACTTTGGTTTACCCTAGATATTTAGATAACCAAGCATTTTTGAAACAGTTATGTTAAGTTACCAAGTTTAAATGTTCCTGAGGCGTTCATGCCTGCATAAAAGTTACGCTGTCTTGTTGCATGCACATGATATTGTGGATTTGGATTAGAACCAAAAATAATCGTGTTAATGAATCAACTCATATTTCACTTACTGCTGAACATGCAATTACCTGTACTTTTTGTATGCATTTTCTACTTTTATTACCAACAGTGTATATTCTCAAAGGGGATGTAATGAGACTACGAATGACCTCTGACCTTTTCCTTCTGTATACCGTATTGTCAATGTCAGCCATGAACATGTAGCAGGAACAAAGCACATGCTGAGCGTCCGGACACTGTGTCAGTAGTAGTCACCTCCCCTTTTACCCTCTCTCCTCCTCTCTGCCGGGGTTTCCCACTTCACTCATCTTGACCTTTTGACCCCGGCGCACTTTTTTTGTCAACAACTCGCGACGTGCACTGACCTGCACAGACCTCGCACAAACAACCTAGACCTCTGACCCCGTGGCTCTCAAACAAAGAAAAATGGGGTTTTCCTTCCACCAACCACAAGCTTTGAACTCACGTCAGCGGAAACAACCCAGGCAATAGAAATTAAATAAACTCTCGACCCTCTCTTTTTAAAACCAGATGACTCTAATTTTAGCCACCCGATTTGAATACACTAAATTAGTCACTATTCACGCGGCTTGGTTAATTTTCTATGGTTGCAAATCTCAAGAAGACTTACACAGGCAAAGCTCGACGTACAAAACCAAAGGCACCGTGTTTGTTTAGTGAGAAAGACCAAGACAGGCAAGCAAGTTTTTAAACCAAACGAGATAATTATTCCAAGTGATTTATGTTCAGTCTGAGAAATAATCATTTTTAACCACGACCACCTTAAATAAACAAACTAGATATAAAACAATGTCTAACCAAACCTACATTTATAACCGACGATCACGTACGTCTAAACGCCGAAAACTTTGACCCCAACGTCACTCAGTTGACTCAACTAATCTAATGTTAGCACCAGGAGAAGAACCAGAAGAAGAGGTTAGAAATAGGAGAACCTTTTGATTTAGAACGAGCAAACAGAGAGTTACTAGATATGATGGAACCAGCTGGAAGAAGGTCAGGGCCTACTAGATTTACTAGAACCAGAACTGGTTGAAGAACTAGAACTAGATTATGGGCCAGAACTAGAACTAGACGAAGAACCTAGACAAGAGAGTGGATTTGCACGTAAGTATGCAAGGAACGTTTTAGAAACCTGGGGCGATTTTATGACAGAGTAGAGACTTTAGATTTTTACCACTTGACTCAGTTACTCTTTTTGGGTTACTGTTTTTGTTTGTTTTTTTCTCGGTAAAACGATTAGTTCAAACAAATAGACAGTATATAAACAACAATGTCATACACAGAAATTTGCCACCTACTCGGTATAAAAGACTACCCGCTACCCCAGTCTCTTTCAACCTCAAAACTAGAAAAACCTGTGAACACAAAATATTTTAAATGGACGGCGCTTTTGTATGCCGAGTTTGTGGACTAGTTATACGTCGTATTTACTATATAACCCCCAGGGACGTTGGAGATAGGTATTGGAACCATTACGTTTGGAGGAAACCACCTCCACAAAAAAAAAACCAGATAAAACCTTTAGAGAACTTAACATTGAATGTGAAGAATCTGGTCGTGCTGAGTATTTGGTAAATCAGGTTTTAAACGGTAAGATATCTAGAGGAAGACCTTTGAGAGCTGTGTGTTATCAAGATGCAACCGGGGAGGAGGAGTCAACAGTAAAGGAGCTGTTTAAAATCTCAGACAAGTACTGGAACAACGCTCTGGAAAAACTAAACACGGCTAAACAGGACCCTTCTTAAAATATTTAGTTTATTTTACTTTAAAATAAAATGGAGACTCACACTTTTTACTTGAGTCAAAATCCTCAGACGTTTAAATTGAAAAAGTCATCGATAATTCAAAGGGTGATAAGCTAATCTTAGTTAAAACGTTTTATTTGAAAGAGGTTACACCTTGGAATCGGATCAACTTGCGTTTATTTATTGTCCCCTATTGGACACCAACTATAATTTTTAAAATGGGCAATCGTTTGACCTGCTATAAGTGATTTCAACGAATCAATATTTTCGTAGTGATTTTGAAACGCCCAGGAAATTGCAACCGAGAAATATAGACGAGCTAACTTTTTACCTCAGATCAGACAATTGGGGACTGTTACTGAACGAAAACGGGGAGTAATTATCGAGCTAAATATATTAGTCGCGACAATATAAAACGCGTATTTAATAAAAAGATGACTACTAACATTTACCCGGATTTAACCGAACAATCAGAAACTAAAATTTACAGACTCAGAAAGATCGAAGAAATTAAATCACAAATTCAAAGAGAACGCGATGCACGCGAAGCTAGCTACAAAAATATTAAACGACTTCTAACCTCACTCGGTACGTGGAGTACAGAGTAGAAGCATTGGGCGCGACCTAGGTAGCCGTCGGCATTCCCGCAATTTTAGGCGTCGTTACCGGACCCGTGGGACTAGTGATGGAAGGCATCGCTATCGGTGCGTTTGGTGCCTATGCGTTGCTGAAATACGCCACTCGCCGGTTAAATCATCAAACCAAAATCACGACGAAATCCGCGTACTTGACGACGCTAACTAGCCGACGCTAAATTAAACACGATTAAGGAATACTATCACCATGTTACAATAGCACATGTTGTATTGCTACTTAAGTTCAATGCACGGATTGACCTTCAACAGTAGAACTGCTTTCCAAGTAATGAGCCTCACTTAAGGAATGACTAGTTGAACCACTAGGCCCTTGGGGAGGAAAGCAGGGCTGGAGCGGATGGGTCATGAGGCAGCCCACTGGCCTTATAAGGAAAAGTCAGTGTTCATTAATTTGACTAACCCTACCCTCAAATCCAAATGAACCAAACATATTCATGCACGCAGTATTAATATTCAAAGAATAGTAGCTAATACCTAATAAGGCAAGGAAACTTGTATGATGGATGAAAAATGGAATGTCCAGCAAATGTATAAAATCCCTATGAGTTCTGGCAATTGAGCAGAGAGCCGCACATCGAGCCAGCAGAATAAACCACATCAACTACAGTACAACTTTGTCTCAAGTCATCCTCTTGTGTCTCACGCGATTGAAGACGGTGATATATCACAAGAGGAATTTGTGTTGATTTTGTTAGAGCTTAAGAATTTTTACGAAATTAAGGAACAGATCCGATCGAATACGTCTACCAGACTACAAGAAATCAAGTCGACGAGTAAAGAAGATTTGAACGTCAAGTAAACAAGAGAGCTACCGCGCTACCCAATGAACGCGCGGCCGTTTAAAAAAAAAGATCTCATGAGAAAACTTGGTGAATAAGTTTCACAAAGTCGGTTAAGTTTTGAAGATAAACCACCTGCTTATCAAGCGGTTCAACCGACGGCGCCTCCTTTAAAATAAAAATAAAGATGTATAAAATAAATGCAAGCCAAAAGAACAACTCGTTTACCGCAAAGTTTCCAAATTTAACGCACACGTATAAATTACCGAAAGTCACCAAGGACGCAGCCGTCAACCGCTGGGTTACCGACCAATTTGATTTTATTAAAATCAGTTTAATTTTGGGGTCTATTGCGCAACGACGGCCTGCGGTGTGGGTTGTATTTTCCTGTCTGACCCCAATCCATACGTGCTGGCTTTATTTAATTTCCACGCATATTGTACCCTACGAAAAATATTTTACGACTGCGTAATGCCCATTCCGAACGACGACGTATTTGACGAGTTACACAATAATCACGATCATCGGAAGTCTTTTATACGGGTCGATTCAAACAAGTCGTTAAAACAAACTCGCGATACATTGTCAAACGGATTAGGAATTGCCTATTAGTACGACAACGGTTACGTACCTGTCCCTAATAAAAATTACGATGCACACGATTTACACGTCACCAACGGCAAATACGCAGAATCTTATTTTATTCCTAAAAAGTCTAGGTTAACATCCGTGGGAATCACAAAGGTGAATGAATCTATCCGCACTTACGTCTACGCGTTACGTGGGGCACAAGCACAAAAAAAGTCTAGCGTTTTGGCCACGTGCACCGGTTTAGACGCGCAACGGGAATTTATTACGATACTAGAACCTTTAATTAATTCAGCCCCCGATCTCGAACAGTCGATTGACCAATACCAGGATTCTATACAGTACGCAAAAACACCTTTAGACTTTGTAGTCGCTCCGGGGTAATATATTTGGTGCCCTCGGACATGGACTTACGCATTGGCACTTTTGAGGGTTACAACAGTAATTTACAAATCGCGACTGAAGACATGACGACTGGTTACATATCGGGTTTGAATTTAAGACCAGAGGTTGAAGATGATTTTGCGGGTGAAGCAAATAGAAATAACCGACAATTTTACCAAATCCAAACTTTAAGTCAATTTACCAAATCCAAACGTTAAGCCAATTTTAAGTCCCGTTTCAGAACGTAAGCTTTTAGATGCGCACAACGACGAAAAACTGTCTTTTCCGTAGGAGCCATTGCCGTAAGTGTAATCGGTGTTATGTTGTTTAAAGTTTTGACTTAAACGGTTTGATTTAAGGCGTAAATCCCTCCTCAAATCTGAGAAGGGATTTATTTTTGTTTTGCCTATTTTAAATCCGTTTATATCTTCAGCACGTACGTCAAAAGCAAAACACCGAGTTTCTTCAATACATTGGCCAAATTCCATAATTGACGCTTTATCCAATCGTTAATTCTACCTTTGGACGGAGGTACTGGCGTTGGTTTGGGTGCTGGTGGCGGTTCAGGTGCAGGCATCGGACTTACACTAGGAGTTCCAACAGCTCTGACGCTAGCTACGATACTACCTACGATTGTACTCACGGCCAATCAAAAAGCCGTTAAAATACTTACGACCGTAACGCCTTGCTCCCGAAATAGAATTCTAATTCTCTCGCATAGTGTTAAATCGGAATCCATCACAGCCGAAATCGTTTCTTTGATTCGATTTATTTGGCTCCTTAATTGATAGGTATTTCTATTGATGACTTCTAATCTATTCTGTCTTTCGTCTCGTAAGTTATTTAATTGCTGTTGAAGTTCTTTACGTTCTCCTTCTGATGCTGCTTCTTCTAACTCGGCTTCGACTTTTGGAATTTTCGCGTCTAACTGATCTAATTTACCTTGATCTAAAATTGATTCTCCTTTTACCGTTTGGATTCATTTAAAGCGACGAGTTCTCTATAATTTAATCCGCTGTTTGAGCTTCTTGATCTTTAGTAAGTTCTCCTACGCTGTTACTGACTTGGTCGGCTATTTGGGGGAGCTCTTTCGTCTCAGTATTTTCAGGCTGAATAGATCCTAACTCTGAGTTAGCTTTTTCCAGTTTTCTTCTGTAATTTTTAAATTCTAATTTTTTCTAATAAAATCTTGAGCTGAGGTGATGTTTCCAACTCCAGTATAACCAGCAGCTTTAGCATTTGGGGGGGGGTTAAACTCAAGATGCTTTGTTGTAATTAACACAGCTGCCAGTGGCGATAGGTACTAGTGGCGTATTTATAACAAATCTCGCCAAGTAGGTGTCCCGTGGTTTGACTTATAATCGGATCGTCGTTTCAGTCCGTAGTCCTCTTCAGATTTCAAGTTTACGTTGAATTCTAAATCTTTTGGGGTCAGGGCTTATAATTCTTTTACGGAATAATCTTTACCTAAATATTTTTTACTTTCGCCTGATGCAGCTATCGAGAAAAGTCTGTCTTTGACGCTTGGTTTTGATTCAGTTGATTCTGTTTTTGATTCGGCGAGGATACTTTTGATGTTTTCCATTCTAATATATACGTTTTAAAATAGTTAAAGGTGTGCTTTAGGCGTAGGTACTCAATTGTTATATAGCTCAGGTTGATCACTATATCTAATTGAATAAGTATTTGAACTAGCTTTAACATTGCTGTTATTTTGTTATAATTAAAGTAAAATTTGCTCAAGCCAGACTGCATTAGCCTAGCATGAGCAGAGGATAAGTAACTAACAGGTAATTAACAACTAGTTAACATTAGCTTACTAGTCGGTTGACTCGGGGACCATATTACATTTACGTATTAAGTTGCATCTCCGGCAGGCTAATACGCAATTCCATTTCACGTGTCCAAAATCTGTGTGTAATCTTTCAATCGTCGTTTGATCGTGTCTCGGCTCGATATATTGCAATTTTACGTTGCAGTCATTGTAGTAACAAAATTCATGAGCGTCAACCATTTCTTCTAGAAATTCCCCGTCAATGAATTTTTCGGGGGTGAATAAGTAAATACGTTTAAATAACGTGGGGCATATGATCATAGCTTCAAACGCAAACCTATATTCAGTTTCCAAAAGATCCAAAATCCACTGAGTTTTACCCGAACCAGTTTTACCGATAACCAAAGCGCAATGCGGACTTTTAAACATCTCGCTCATTTGATTTAAACTCGATTTAATCAAGCAGACTTTTAAAAATCCCGTCCTCTACAGTCAATTGAGCGTCCATCACCAAAAATACGTACATCATCAACGGACCCACAGTTTCAGCCTGTCGTTCCATCTGAATCGATATGTCTCCTTCGCCTCCCTGAGGCCTACCCGATCCATGAGCAGAGTTATCGTCGGAGCTCCTGAAATCTAACCACAGACCATACTGATTTTTCAAATATTCATCCATTTCAACCCCCGTTTAAGTGTTTCACCACTGCTCTCGCCGACTCGGTGTCTGAATCACCAAAATACTTATTAACTTCGTTCCAATGTTGATATTCAAAAAGTCCCTGCGAATAAAGTAGATTTAGTTTGCCTTCGACTGTGACCACCGTTTTACTGATATGCAGGTTGTAAAACCTCTGCGGATTTTTAACGACTGGATCTTTGAACAAAATCAAAACGCCTTTCAAGCTCTTAATCGTTTGGTCGATGTTGATGTACCATAACGTGTCTGATTTATTAACCGCTTGTTTCTTCCAGGAGTGAATCCGGTCGAATAGGTAATAGACGAGCCCTTTATGCTTTTGTCTCAAACTTTGCGCCAGGTCTCGATTAGTTACTACTTCATATTCCAAAGTCAAATCCGAAAATGCGTACTCTGCTGCCGTGTCTGTCGAGTTGACCACTTTATTGTGACCGTTAAAAGTCAACTCGTAAGTCAGAGGCTCTTTAAAACCAATAGTGGCGTATCTAATGGAATCGCGTATCGATTTTTGAAATTGTCGGCAATTGCTTTGTCTTTACCGTTGTTCAAAGTAGTATTAGCAACATCTGAGGCCAGCCTCAATTCTGCGAAGTTTTCTCGTTCTTAACCAAAGTACAACATGTTTTTTCGTCTTCGACAGAGGTAGCCAATTGTCCTTAAAGTTATGAAACACGTCCGCGTCTCGGTAACTGACAATTTTATTGCCCTGTAAGCTGACGTTGATTTCTGAAACCACTTTGTTATACCCGGCCGGCTATCATCTGTTGCTCCGTCAAGATCGAGTTTAAAATCCAGTTTCGCGGTACCAGGTACTTTTACGTCGTCTATGCCTAAAGCGGGGAATTTCACATTTAACGTGTGACCCGCGGCTATGGGTGATGGTTACTTCGCGTCTTTCGCCTTTGATCGTGCGAGGCACTCCGAGCCTGCGACTAGGGTTTATTTTTTTTCGTGTATTGATGCAGCATATTCTTAATATATACGATTTTTAATTTACGTAAAGATTTTAAAGAGGAAACAAAACGCAATAAAGGATCTACCGGCTGCGAAAATAGATCTTCGTATTGCATTAGTTGACTTTGCTTTCTAAACATTTTACTTTGGATTTCTTAGACCATATCACCAACGTGATCGATATCTGCACGCATGTCGCCCAGCATTTGCTCGATGTTGCTTAGGTCAGCTTGTAGGTCTGATATTTGTTGATCCATTCTTTTTCAAAGTAAAGTTAATTTAACTGCACCGATATACCAAAAGTAAAGTCAATTTAACTGCACCCATAAACTAAAAGTAAAGTAAACTTAACTGTACCGATAAACCAAAAAATCGATCAACGCAGTTCCGGATATAATCCATATAAATGCGCGAGTTTTTTTATCTTCAGACAGCACGTAGAAATCGCCCCGATAATTTGGGTTTAGGTGGTAAACTTCGCCACATACTTTTACCCGTCAACTTTGAGTAAGCCCGTAAAGCTTCGTCTATGTCTACAAAAGTCTGCTGACTCGCACACTTTTGTCTGTTTTCCTTGCGCCAGTTGTTCTAACGCGAGGTCGTGACGTTTACATTCTTCGTCTACTTTACTTTTAACTAGACTACTAAATAAAAAAATTTATTTTAAAGTAAGTTTATTTTAAAAAATGGCAGAAACTTTTAAAACACTGTTTCACAGCCCGCAAGGCTACTGGCGAGGAGGAAGCGCCGTAGATCATCTACACTAAAAGACCGGTGGAGATAAAGCATTTATTAGAAACTGGCTAAAAAAGCAAGCCGTTTGGCAAATATATTTACCCGCTCAAATTACGTACCACGACCAATGACTTTGCAAACTGAGTTTGTCAAACCAAACGAAGCGCATCAAATGGATATATTATATTTACCCTGGGATCGCGTAAACCGTAAAACGTTTAAATACGCTTTGACGATCATAGACGTCGGTTTGCGATATAAAGAAGCCGAGCCGTTGACCAGTAAAACCACCGAGCAAACGTGTGAAGCCGTGAAACAAATTTATAAAAGATCGCCCTTTACTTGGCCTAAGGTTATAATGATAGACTCGGGATCTGAATTTAAATGCGAGTTTAAAAAGTTAATTATTAAACATGGGGTAGAAATTCAAACGGGCGAGCCGGGCGTACACAGGTCGCAGGCGATCGTGGAAAGGTTTAACCGTACTTTAGCCGAGCGTTTATTCGGTCATCAATACGCTCAAGAAATTTTAAACGTAAGCGTTCGTAGCGTGGAATGGGTAGAACGTTTGCCTCGAGTAATAAAATCGTTAAACGAGGAAAAAACGCATTTAATTGAAGCTATCAAATTAGACCGAGTGAAGCAAACACCTAGTGCACCTCCAAAAGCGATTGCGCGAGAATTACCTCCAAGTGCAGTTGTAAGGTACCTCTATTACCCGGGCGAGCAAGAGGGTGGAACCGTCAGAAGGGCGACAGATCCCGTCTGGTCCGTAGACGTTTATCAAGTAGAGAGGCGTACCAGCCAATTTAAACGAGTAAAAGGTAAACGCGTAAAAACTGGTCCCACTTTGTACTATCTGTTAAACGGGCCAAACAGGAGTTTTGTCAAAGAGGAACTTCAAGTCGTACCCGAGGACACCGAATTACCGCCCGAGACCGCTTAGTTTTTCGTGGTCTGTGCGAGTAGATCTAAGCGCCAAAGTCAAGGTGGCTTTTTAAACGTAACTGCGCAAAAACTGAAATGAGAGCCTTTTCTTTGTCTTTAAAATTTGAGTTGTACACCCAGTGATAGATCAACGATTCGCGTTGTTCTTTTGTCTTAGGCTTGACGGATTGTTTAGCTCGATCGAGATCAGTTGCTTTAAATCCTCTAATCCTCGATTGACAGTGCCCGTAAGCCAACGTGTCAACCCCGTTTGGTAATATATACCGCTTAGTTTCTAAAGGTAACAGACTCAACTTATTTTGCGACACGGTAAACACCCGATGTTTGTCAGACCTGAATAGTTGTTGTTTAGTATAATGCTGCATACTTTCAAACAGGCAACTTTTATACATATCGTGCGATAGGTGCTTTTGAGTCACTACCTTTGTCACACCTTTTGCTTTTTTAAAATTCTGATCGGCAGTTAAAACCGGGTAAATTTTTGGGCGTATGCAAACCACTTCTGAAACCGTTTGACCTCCAAATTCGTCTTTCATCTTGCCTATGACTTTTTTTTGGGGGGGGGTCGTAAAGTTTATGATCGGGTGGGTAATTGCTAGTCACATAGTTCTCGTTTGTTGCTCAAATAGCCGTTTAAATCCTCGGTCTGGATCTGAATTAGCACACTGTCGGTGTCTGTGTAAAGTAAACTCACCCTGTCAACAAAATCAGCTTTTAACTCGTTATAGTAAAAATCAGACATCAAAGTCATAGACAAGTCCAGCACGTTTACTCCACAGTAAATAGGCTTTTTTAATTTGGTCTTTACCCGATACATTTCCACAAATGAAAGGTCACACTCTATAAATGGTACCGTCGATTTGTAGTTTGGTTTAAGGGCTAGTTTTTGTACTTTTCAGCGTCTTTTGCGAGTCCCTCAGTAGATGACCGTCCATACGATACCTGACGTTTTCCATAGTCTTGCCAAAAACCGAGTTATTCATCAATTTGAAAAAAGTCTTTCTCAAAATCAGACTCATTACCAGCACACCGTGCTGTCGTAAACGTTGGTACCTTAATACTTCTACACAAACACCCCTTGCACAAGGGGTTTGTACACAAACCCTGTCAGACCGCAAGTATCTACTCCTAACCACGTTCAATTAACTCGGCAGCCACAGGGGAGTTCAGAGTCAGTGACTGCTGAAACCGCAGGGTATGCTGAACACACTATACAGTACATGTGTTCATGCATGCTCATGCATATTGATTATGTCGGTGACCAGGATGGTATCAGAAGGCTGTTTCAACCTCTTCTCGTTTTAACCCTCCACTTTTCTGTCGGTTGTAAAAAAAATGTAAATGCATGATGTTTCGTCATGGGTGTGCTGGGACAGTTACTGTTAAATAAACTTCATGCAGCGGGGATTTTTTTCCAAGATTTTCACCAGCTTGATTGCCCCAACCTTGTTTGTCACAACTCATCCTGTTAGTTTTCGTTTAGTTGTATTTTTAAATTTACAAACCGTGATCACAGAAATTTATGAACATTAAAACGCCAACTTTATTAGTTCCTTATCTCATTATGTTGTATACTTTATGCTTCAACAAAAGCTGTTTCCTTTATGGAATTCGCTCACTTCGGAAAGGGTTACAGTTTGCGACAATGATCTAAGCTTCATGACTGTCTTTCATGTTATTGAGTTCAGCTGGGAAAGACCTATAGCGGATCAATGGGCATAATAAAATGTCATTACTTTTCCGCGGACGACTGGAATTACTGATGTAATAAGTTCGATGCGGAGCCTATAAATGGATCAACACTCACATTCCTTGATCAAGATTGAAGACGACGCAAAAAAAAAGTTGGAACCATTTGACACTTTGAGAATCAAGGACTTGTTGCAAGGGACAATTTTTTATTCAGGTGAGGAGAACGCCAAAGACGAGCAATATCGCTGACAGCCTTTCTAAGTTTATTGTTTAGAGGTAATTCCCTCCGAAACGATAGCAGTGTTGCAGAGTCAGAAGACGTTAAACAACGTAGAAATGCTGTAAAATCAGGATGTATGCGTCATCTTTCATTTTCAAAAGAGCCAGCAGGTAGAGACTCTAATAGCGACCACGAGACAGGCCTATGAATGATAAACCGGCCGAAAATTACACTACGCCTAACATACAAAACGAGCAAGAACAACAAGGTAGAAATGGGACTGATTAGCTGGTCACCTCCGGACAGGAGAAGCACGTGATGGTGAGCAGCCCGCAAAAGAATTCCCCGACAACAACCCCCCGCTTACAGAAAAAGAACATAATCCAGCCATCCTTGACAGCTACAGAGTTCCGAGTTGGAAATGGTGCACTTCCACATCACATCAGAAAGCGAGGCGCAGAGAGGAAAAGCAACAAGACATTGCATAAGACAGTAAACGGTACTGAAAAAAAATGTGACAACCCAGATCCCCGAAACTGTGACTGCCGATCCAGAGAAATTGCCAAAAGATTACGGCAGCAGAGGGAGAGAGTCATGGGCATTGCATGCGACATTAATTTTTGTGAGAAAGAATATTATTTTACTACGTATGGCTTTGACTGTAGTCTGCAAAAAGGGGAAATAAATGAAAACGTGGCTGCTTGGAATGGCCTTCACGAAAGGCAACATAATTTCTATGTTGAAGATGATAGAATCGTAAGATGGATTTTCTCTGTATGATGACATTGTCCAGGTTATCTCAGCACGGCATTTCCATGTTTCCATGGAAATAATCGAGCATCTCAGACAACTATTGACTGGTTTCTTTGCTCCTAGAAGAAAAACTGCCACTGTGAAAGCTGAGATGAATGTAAGAGTTAGCTATTCTTCATCCTAAGTACAGAGGTAGTGTTGCATCTTGTTTCAAATTTATGTACTGATTGGAAAGTTGAGTATTGACAGGACACGCTAGAACAGTTTCTTGTCGCAAGTAAAAATATGCTAAGCCTGTAAAACAACGCAGGATAATAAAAGCATGCGTAGAAATTAGCTGAACTGTATGTTAAACAAGTAGTTAACATAAAGAAATCTTTCATCGCCGTATCAATTTAAACTCTTTTTAATTTTTAATTTAGTTTGGAAATGTAAATTCAATAAAAACCTAATGTTTAAAGTGTTCACTTTTGCTGTTCGATACTGATGTAACAGTTACCGATAATTTTCAGTATTTGACAAAGGTAAACTTTAAGTGAAGTTTATTAAATCGTTTTCCCAGTAACAGCATTGAAGTGCATGCTGGCGATTGCAACTACAGACATTTTGAAACTATCTTCTTATCTAAGATGTTATAGCGGCGTCATCGTATCTCCTTTATATCAGAGGTATATTTTTGGTATTATTTTCATGTGTAGAAGTGAATGTAACGTTATAAATAATTGCGACGAAAAGGGTACTTCTTCAGGTTCAATCGAATTGTCACCTCATATTAGGCATGCGCCCCCTACTGAATAGAATGAAAATTCCACCCCAAACTCGCATTCCCTTTTTTTCCACCGGCAACCAGCTCTGTCTGACACAGTCAAACCGGTGAGGCAATTCGCATCCCTTTCTCAGCCTACCCGCATCCCCTTTTTTCACCGGCAACCAACCTCGTCTGACACGGTCAATCCAGCGAGGCAATTCGCATCCCTTTGTCAGCCCACTCGCATCCCTTTTTTTCACCACCAACCAGTTCTGTCTGACACGGTCAAACCGGCGAGGCTATTCGCATCCCTTTGTCAGCCCACTCGCATCCCTTTTTTTCACCGGCAACCAACCTCGTCTGACACGGTCAAACCAGCGAAGCAATTCGCATCCCTTTGTCAGCCCACTTGCATCCCCTTTTTTCACCGGCAACCAGCTCTGTCTGACACGGTCAAACCAGCCAGGCAATTCGCATCCCTTTGTCAGCCCACTCGCATCCCCTTTTTTTCCACCGCCAACCAGCTCTGTCTGACACGGTCAAACCAGCGAGGCAATTCGCATCCCTTTGTCAGCCCACTCGCATCCCTTTTTTCACCACCAACCAGCTCTGTCTGACACGGTCAAACCAGCCAGGCAATTCGCATCCCTTTCTCAGCCCACTTGCATCCCCTTTTTTCACCGGCAACCAACCTCATCTGACACGGTCAAACCAGCGAGGCAATTCGCATCCCTTTGTCAGCCCACTTGCATCCCCTTTTTTTCCACCGCCAACCAGCTCTGTCTGACACGGTCAAACCAGCGAGGCAATTCGCATCCCTTTGTCAGCCCACTTGCATCCCCTTTTTTTCCACCGCCAACCAGCTCTGTCTGACACGGTCAAACCAGCGAGGCAATTCGCATCCCTTTGTCAGCCCACTCGCATCCCTTTTTTCACCACCAACCACTTCTGTCTGACACGGTCAAACCAGCCAGGCAATTCGCATCCCTTTCTCAGCCCACTTGCATCCCCTTTTTTCACCGGCAACCAACCTCGTCTGACACGGTCAAACCAGCGAAGCAATTCGCATCCCTTTGTCAGCCCACTTGCATCCCCTTTTTTCACCGGCAACCAGCTCTGTCTGACACGGTCAAACCAGCGAGGCAATTCGCATCCCTTTGTCAGCCCACTTGCATCCCCTTTTTTTCCACCGCCAACCAGCTCTGTCTGACACGGTCAAACCAGCGAGGCAATTCGCATCCCTTTGTCAGCCCACTCGCATCCCTTTTTTCACCACCAACCACTTCTGTCTGACACGGTCAAACCGGAGAGGCTATTCGCATTCCTTTCTCAGCCCATTGTAATCCCCTTTTTTCACCGCCAACCAGCTCTGTCTGACACGGTCAATCCGGCGAGGCAATTCACATCCCTTTCTCAGCCCACTGGCATCCCTTTTTTTCACCGGCAACCAACCTCGTCTGACACGGTCAAACCAGCGAGGCAATTCGCATCCCTTTGTTTGCCCACACGCATCCCTTTTTTTCACCACCAACCAGTTCTGTCTGACACGGTCAAACCGGCGAAGCTATTTGCATCCCTTTCTCAGCCCACAGGAATCCCCTTTTTTCACCGCCAACCAGCTCTGTCTGACACAGTCAATCCGGCGAAGCCAAAATTCGCATCCTTTTCTCAGCCCTCTTGCATCCCCTTTTTTCACCGCCAACCAGTTCTGTCTGACACGGTCAAACCGGCGAGGCTATAATTCGCATCCCTTTGTCAGCCCACAGGAATCCCCTTTTTTCACCGCCAACCAGCTCTGTCTGACACAGTCAATCCGGCGAAGCCAAAATTCGCATCCTTTTCTCAGCCCTCTTGCATCCCCTTTTTTCACCGCCAACCAGGTCTGTCTGACACGGTCAATCCGGCGAGGCTATAATTCGCATCCCTTTCTCAGCCCACTGGAATCCCCTTTTTTCACAGTCAACCAGCTCTGTCTGACACGGTCAATCTGGCGAGGCAATTCGCATCCCTTTGTCAGCCCACTGGCATCCTTTTTTCACCGCCAACCAGCCTAGTCGGACACGGTCAAACCAGCGAGGCAATTCGCATCCCTTTGTCAGCCCACTCGCATCGCCTTTTTGCACCGCCAACCAGCTCTGTCTGACACGGTCAATCCGGCAAGGCAGTTCGCGAATTTTTCTTTCTTTCTTAGTTTAAATTAATTTCTTTCTTTGCGTAGTAATTTTTTGATAATAATTTATCACATGTACAACCCACCAACACAAGAAATGTGTTTTGCAATTAATGAACTAAATTAATGCCTGGCACGATTGTATCATCCACCAGTCATCCAAGGCTAATTAGTTAATCCGTTCTTGTATCAGTATGATTGTTGATGTTTGCTATTAAACGGCTGCCAAAGAGAAAAGGGAAAGCAGTTTATACAGGAAAAGTGAACATGTCTTGAAAAGATTATTATAAATCAATGCCACACCATGTACTATGGGGGTAGTGTTCATGATAAACATTGTACATAAAATCATCAAATTCAGAATAGCATATTGTCGGACCCCGTTAGAATGCCATTTGAAGATGTTGGGTCCGACTAAGTGTCATTCCCACGGAAGTGTGTTGACCACAACACACCCCTCTCCAAGAAGGCCGGACGGGAGAAACCATCTGCCTAATTAGTCATTTATATGTTTCCACTTTTCCCGTGGTTTTCCTTTCCCGACTGACCATATGTTTTCTTGGCCAATCCATCTAAGAGGTGGGCGAATAACCTTAAACTGACTATAAAAATTGAGACCACATCCTGGTACGTGATCTTGAGAAAGTCTTAATTACGAAAGATGAGATTATTCCTTACCCAAGAAAACTTAATGACTAAAGACCATACTGCATCAATTGTTCCGAGCACATTGCCCACCGGCTATAAGAGGCCCAGGTCGCCCTGTCCTCCTCAGAAGCGATCTGAGACCTGATGAGAAGGCTGTCTCCAAGTGCTGTCTGCACTTTGCTTGTTAGACATAAGTTGTTGACACTTTTCTCCTTTTCATCGCTGACCTGTGTGCTCTGTTGGTGCAGGTAAGCTTGAATCCTTGTTGTTTCTTGTAGATTCTTATTAAACATCCGATGTACTTTGCTTAGGTAAATTGGTAGGACACATCATGATCAAAGAACGAATGTTCAGACGTTAATCATACTGTAACATCTGCACTTTATTTTATTTTTTCAGTTCCCATTGTCTATTCCATTTCTATTGAGTCCATTTTGTAGAGATATTTTGTACCCTTTATGTTTCACTATCATACTATTAGGAAAGAATCTTTGTGGAATAGTTTACTCCTGTTTTAGGAGTATTTTACTGCATCACTGCTTTCTGTTGAATAACTTGCGCAACTCGCCAACTTTTCGTCATTGGTGCTTCAAGGAAAACGAGAATTCCAGATTAGTCACCGTTATGTAGGCCCACACAATTTAGTTCATTCAAGCTTTATCACATGCCATATATGGTCCCTGGCCATATGTTTGTTGCCATTTGCATGGAAGTAAGTGTCCCATGTGTAATTCTACCCTAACCTGACCTTGAGTAAGGCCAGCCACTTTAACTATTTATACGTTGGCATTGACAAGCTCGCCTATGATTGCTTATGAAGTTTTAGCGAACTTTCCCTGGTATTATTTAGTGTATTTTTAAATAAGGTGTTCTGGGTGAACATAGTAGTGCAGCCCGTCTAACCAGGATATTTTGCCTCCTCTCTGACGGGCTCTCGACCAATCAGAACGCTGGATTTTGTACCACGTGACCCTCATTAGCATAAAATGAGGATCGGGAAAATTCCATTGTTCACGGGGTATAGGTAATGTGTGAGGGGAAGGTCACGATATTAATACATACAGGAACGTACCATTTGTTTGTTGGTCTTTGTGATCGATATAATCTGCTCGAGAGAGCGAGGTTAACTCGGGTATGTCTTGAAATAAGTACAAAACTGCATGTAGAGTACAGTAAATAAAATATCTCTTAAAACAGTGAACTGAATTGAGGGCCCTTTTTAACACACGGACTATACTTATGTGGGCTGGGTATGTAGGTTAGAAACACATGCATACTGTACATACACAAGAACGTTGTACGGGGTCCAGCTGTACAAAACTGGCCATTTTATTATCATTAAAAATACTGGAAAGTGAAATGCTTTGTCGAAACAGGCACACTAATCTTGTGCACAGCATTGCTTTCTTAGGTCATGGTTTGCCGCAGTCACACAAAACTGCATGCACACGTAGTTCTCACACGAAACTATCTGTACGGTAAAAAGCCTGACCAATCAATAATTTTCCCGTTCGGTGTTATCTGGCTAAACCTTTGAACGAACACCCAAAACTTTAACACGGCATGGAACCAAGGAAAATAATACTACATGTATCACTTTTATGGCATTCCGCTGTTTGAAACAAATAAAAAGAACTATATCAAGGTAACTTAAAGAGAAGAAGAAAATGTAAGCATTTCAATGTAATATTGGTAAATCATAAGAGTCAATGTTGATATCAATATGAAACGATGGTATGCAAAAAAATAAAATTTTCATGCAGAAAATGGAAACAAGTGAAATCAGAAATTACCAGCATTCAAACAAGTAGTGACAAACGTGAAGTGTGAAACTAATTCTACAAATTTGCACACAAAACAGAATAAAGAGTAACAGAGTTCAAATTGAACAGATGCAAAATGCCTAACATAAATTGTAATCTTGAATCAAAACGTAAACTAATATTTCGTCAAAATGTAAATATGAAAATACAATTATCTATACATCAACGACAAAAGCCATTGTACTTGTACAAAAATGGAATTATAAAAAGTAAACATGTTGTGAAAGGCAATAACACTGTAAAATAGAAGTGTCGAATGTAAGTAAAATGTACGTCTAAGAAAAGTAGGGCGTTTTATTACAAGTTGAAGTATAAGTGTTTTTATAGTGGTCTCTTAATTCTTATGTGTTTCATTCTAATGTTTGGAATTCTAATGTCACGAAAACAGATAATCTTGTTTTATTGCAATTTTAAATGCATTTGTTAAGTGCCTATTTTATAGATTCGTACACATTTGTCATTAAGTCGGGATAAGAATAAGAGTTAACCAAACGCAAAATAATTGATAAAATATAAAAAGTAAACCTATAAGTTAAAAAATATATGTTTCAAAATAAGTGGTAAAATATAAAACGTAAAGACTTTAAAAGTTAAAACAAAATTATGTTTTAAACAAAAGAAACCAAAACGTCAAGAGTAAATGATGTCAAAGTTGGTAGAACGTTAAAGTGTAAACGAGCACATCACAATGATAAACCTGTATGAAAGGCATGTACTTCAGAAAATAATCTTAAGACCGTGGGTGCTAATGGTCATCGACTTTGTAAATCTTGATTATGCCAAGAAAAATCCTATGACAAAATGTTGCAATGTGTGCACAATTCGTTCTTCATTTTTTTGTCTTTGCATTTTTCTCTTTCTGTCCTTGTGATCGGGAGCGTATCGCATCCCATGCCAAACGATGAATATACAGGACAATGTGAAGACATTTTCCGGTTTAATTCAAATTAACATTTGAAACAAATCTTTCCCCCTTATCCCGTCCACTCTTGACAGTCTGTTCGTTTATCCACGCAGACTTCTGCGAAGTTAGCGCGTCGTGAGTGGCACACATTGTGAATGCACACTTGACGAACAATTCCGGGTGAGGAAGTCTCCCTTGTGTTATCTTATTTTTCTTTTTCCAACTTTTTAATATTTCCCATACAACCTGACGTAACTTTTGCATTGTTGGACAACGCACTGTGAAACAAAACAGATGTTACTTGTGTCAAATTATAATGCTTGAATTGTGCATAGTTTTATCACTAAACTTTTTTCAAATGTGAACTTAATACTAGAAAATGAAAATAGGATTTTGGCATTACACCACATCTATAAGCTGGCAATGAAAAAACGCGTACCACGAACCGTGACAAATACTCATTACGCACGTGAGAAACCGTAACCAAACAAGAAAACACACGACAAATACATGTACACGTACGGGTGGCATGCACTTTCCAAGCTTTAAACCGGGACATGGGTGCAACTCAAGTGTTGTTCATCGCGCAACGCATTGCAATAGACATTATCGATCCCGCATTCCAAAATACATGGTGCCAGTTCGCATGCAAGGGGTCTAAGTATTTACAGACTGACAAGTATAAAACATGGGCCTGTACAGTTTAATTTTTAGTGTAAAACAAAACATTTCTTAACGTCACCCTAAATCTTCAATGTCAAATCCGTTACATATTGAGATAATTACACGCCGTGCAGTCAAGCTCAATATGCATGTATATGCAGGTTTTATCATTTCCCCTATGGTTTTCTTATTGTTACTACCCCCTCGATCCATTCGAAGTCATTCGTTAATTGTATGATAGTAGTTCTCAACCAATCAGGATAGAGTATGAAAGCCGTCTTGGAAGTTATCAGCATTGTCTGTCAGGCATGTTTTGACACGTTCGGGCTAAATCCGTAAACATGCGGTTTCTGGTGGCATGTTAGCTCTGTACTAATCATAATTTCGATAACTGATATATTTAACCAATCAGAAGCACAGATTATATCATCACGATAAATCGCGACGTCTGCAATAGAATTATATAAGTCTGTAAGCTGCGCACGAGGCAGCAATTAGCTGCCAACCGTTGGACTCGTCACGGCGCAGAGTAATCTATCTTGTATTCAAGTATACACGTATTATATTCACGCTCATACCTGTTTTGCAGATAAATGCACTTGTAGCAAGTTCAAAGTGACATTCTGCAAGGGGAACAAGCTGCAATTCGCAACTAACATAAACACCACTAAAGAAAAAGGTACACGTGAGATAACAGAAATTATAAATCATGGAATGGAATTGCGCTGTATTTACTATACTAGCGTGACATATGAAATGAAATAGCTAATGCAAATTAGATCACAACATAGATCACAACGTCCGTAATAGAATTATACAAAGTTGGGCGCCACGGACAAATCTTCATTTTACTTTCAACCACCGACGTCGTGACATCTCTTACTCAAGCTCTCATTCAAACCTACGTATATTTCTCAGCATATAGGCCTACAGTTAGTAATTTTTCTCATCACTTTTACAGGTACTACTTGGAGTAATAACCGACTTTGCAAAACGAGCAGAGGACTCACAGTCAACTGACGTAAGGATTCACTTTTCAGACATCAGTAATTATTCTATGGGAAAAGGTATGCGTCGATATTCTGAAATTCTGGCGATGAACCGTAGAGCGAAACAGAAAGTTCCCCCTTTGTATGAAACGTTCAGGTCTTGACACGTACGAGAATTAGTAATGTGCAATTATGTTTTGTTGTTTGTGTTTTGAGCATTAACCTTGACTTAACCTTAACTACATTTGTACGTCTTTATACTCCACAGATGTTTACTTGCGACGTTTGCAACAAGGTGTTCCACTCTCGTAGTAATTTTAATCGCCACACTGTCCGGCATAGTGATGCCAACCAATACCAATGCGATATATGCGGCAAGGTATTTGCCAGACGTGACAATTACATTCGTCACCTCAAAAATCAGCACGGTGGGGGACTGATTATGCAGAGAGGCTTCGGGGAAGTGGATGAGGCACCGACGCAGGAACCATCACCAAAACGTCAGAAAATCTCGGGCGACGTTTGTGACCTGTACCGCGTGACAATGGTCAGAGAAGTGGATATGAAGAAATTCAAGACAAAGGGGCAAGAGTACACCGTCAGATTTAACAACAACCTCGACATTTACGGCTATTCTACCGTTGTGGAAACCTTAAATCAAGTATTTCAGAGTCTCATCGACACGTTGACAGAGGGAGCAGAGCCCCAAGATTTGATACGCATGGTGGTCACATGTCCAGAGCTGGACTATCCCATCACGTTACCCTTCATGCCCAAGTCTCGCTTAACGGCCGAACGATTCCTAGCTAGGGTGGAGACAGTGTTACAGTCTTACGAAGAATTCACCATAGATGGCACTCTCGAGATTCAAATTACCCACGTGGAAATGCCAAAGGGTGGTAAACGTCGCCGCAAAATGTACGTAAACCTAGACCGATTTTTGAAAGAAAAACAATGTATCATTCAGATCGTGAATAAAGATGAATTGTGCTGTGCCAGAGCCATCGTTACGGCCAAAGCTCGACTCGACAAACACGAAAAGTGGGATGCCATCCGCAAGGGATACAACCTGCAGAAGATACTCGCTGAGGAACTGCATTGCAATGCGGGGGTACCGTTGACGAAATGCGGGCTCGAGGAAATTAAACAATTTCAACGCCTTGTCAGCAATTATCAGATCATAGTGGCGTCCAAAGATTACGCAAATGCTGTCGTCTACAAAGGTCCCTCTGCCAATCAACAGATTTACCTCTATCACCATGATGGACACTATGACGTCATCACCAGCATGCCTGCATTCCTCAACAGAAGTTATTTCTGCGTGAGATGTCTGAAAGGTCACGACCATCCCGAAGACCATAGATGTCAAGGTTCATGTAAGCTTTGTTTCCAGCCCACCTGTGAAGAAGGCGAGTTAGTATATTGCCGAGACTGCAATAGATACTTCAGAAGTGACTTGTGCTACGAAAATCACCTGAAACGGAACACTCGCGGTGTGTCAATGTGCAAGTCTCACTTCAGGTGCCAAGATTGCGGACAGTTTGTCAGCAAAAGATATCACAAAGGCAAAGACCACCGGTGTGGAGAACGGTACTGCAACGTATGCCGAGAATTTGTTCTTCCCGGACATCTGTGTTATATGCGGCCGGTCGACAAAACTAAAGACAAACCCGACAATAATTGCAGTCTAATGGCTGAAGAAATGGAGGAGGCACATGCCATTAAAGACGATGCCGAAGATTGTGAAGATGACGTCAAAAGTTATATCTTCTTTGATTTCGAATGCGTGCAAGAATCGGGTGTCCATGATCCAAATCTCTGCATCGCACAAAAAGTATGCTCCAAATGCTTGAGCGAGGAACAATTGGCATCGTGCACACGGTGTGAGCAGCGCGAGCGACTTTTCACTGGGCCCACCACAAGGCAGGAATTTTGCCATTGGCTCTTTAGCGAAGAGAACGCTGGTTCCATTGTCCTCTGTCACAATTTCAAAGGATACGACTCATATTTTATTCTGCGGTATTTATACGACAATGCCGTCCTACCCGAGGTTATCTTGAATGGAGCCAAGGTAATGAGCATCACGGTACCCTCCACCGATATGAAGTTCATCGACTCCTTCAACTTCCTCCCCATGGCCCTCTCCAAACTTCCGGGTGCTTTCGGTTTGAAGGAACTGGCCAAGGGATACTTCCCTCATTTCTTCAACACCTGGGCCAATCAGAATGCTGTACTCTCTCACCTCCCCGAGATGCATTACTACAATCCCGATTCCATGAAGCCCACAGACAGACAGGCCTTCGTTCAGTGGTACCGGGAACATCGGAATGACTGCTTTGACTTCCAGAAAGAAATTGTCAAATACTGTCGTTCTGACGTGGACATACTCCGTCGGTGTTGTCTCAGCTTTAGATCCCTTTTCATGAACATGACTACTGAAGATTCAACCCCCGGTATAGACCCGTTTCGCCATTGCATTACAATTGCTTCCGCTTGCAACTTGGTATATCGCACTAAGTATTTGGCTCCGGACACCATCGCTATCATCCATCCTCAGGGATATCCTTCCAACGATCGCCAGTCGGTCAAGGCTCTCAAGTGGCTCAAATGGGTGGCCCATCAGACTGGTCACCTCGTCCAACATGCCGCCAACGGCGGTGAGAAAAACATTGGTCCCTACAAGGCCGATGGCTACTACGAGTCAAATGGAGTGAAAACCGCGCTCGAATTTCACGGTTGTCTTCATCACGGTCATACTTGCCTTGCTCGGGACACTAAGCATCCTCTCAACGGCCTCACGATGGAAGAGCTTTACCAGACGACCACCGACAAACGTCAATACGTTATGGGATGTGGGTACAACCTCATCGAAAAATGGGAATGCGAGTTCGATACAGAACTTTCGCAAAACACAGACATGAACACATTTATGTCCTCGCTAGAGATTCAGACACCTCTCATTCCACGTGATGCTTTCTGCGGAGGTCGCACTAATGCCACTCGACTGCATTACGTAGCAGGGCCCAATGAGAAGATCAAGTACGTTGACTTTACTTCCTTGTACCCCTACGTCAATAAATATGGAAAATATCCAATCGGCCATCCCACCGTTATCACCGAAAATTTCGGTGATGTCAGCGAGTACGAGGGGCTGATTAAATGCAAGGTTCTTCCACCGAGAGGCTTGTATCACCCCGTCATTCCGTACAAAGCATCGGGTCGTTTGATGTTCCCTCTGTGCGCCAAGTGCGCCGAAACCCTTGAACAGTCACCGTGTCAGCACAGCGACGACGACCGTTCCCTCATCGGTACGTGGGTCACTCTGGAGTTGCAGAAGGCGCTGGATAAAGGCTACACGCTGGTGAAAATCTACGAGGTCTGGCATTTTGATGAAGTCGCTCATTACGATCCAGACACCAAAGCGGGTGGGCTCTTCGCAGACTATGTGAATGCTTTCCTTAAGATGAAACAGGAGGCGAGTGACTGGCCTGTCTGGTGTCAGACGGACGAGCAGAAACATCAATACATCGAGCGGTATTTTGACAAGGAGGGGATCCGGCTCGAGTGGGGCAACATTAAGAAGAACCCGGGATTGAGGGCCATAGCAAAGCTGATGCTTAACAGGTAGCTGACTTTCAAGTACATTCAAGTTTAAACTGTTCCATTTTTTTTTTCAATGAGTTATGCATTGTATGACTGTGACTCCCAAATCCAAACATTAGCGAATTAATTCCTGCTTTTCTCAAAGTTATGCTTAACAAGTTCTAATGAATATATTTCTCCTCTTCAGTTTCTGGGGGAAGTTTGGACAACGACCCAACATGGCGAAGTCTTCGTACTTGAAGGACCCAACCGAATACCTCGACATGATGACGCGTGATGACATCGAAGTTCAAAGCGCTAACTTCGTCAACGAGGAGATGGTCGAGGTGCAATGGCAACACACGGAGGACTTTGTGGAGCCGTCAGGAAGGACCAACGTAATACTAGCCGCATACACGACTAGTCAAGCTCGTCTGAAGTTGTACGATCTGTTAGACAAACTTGATCACAGGGTTCTCTATTATGACACCGATAGCGTGATTTACGTCAGTCGAAAGGGTGAATGGGAGCCGGAGATTGGTGACTTTCTGGGAGAGTTGACCAATGAGTTGGAGGCTGATAATCATATCGTTACGTTCGTGTCAGGAGGTCCCAAGAATTACGGTTACGAATTAGCCAAACCAGACAAGAGTGGCAACTTGTCTCACTGTAAAGTCAGAGGCATTACTCTGAACTATAGGAATCATTTCCTCGTTAATTTCGATGTCATGTCTCAAATGGTACGCAAAGAAGGTCCAAGTAAAGTGCAAGTGAAAGATCCCTACAAAATAACGAGGAACAAGAAAACTGTGAATATTGAGACGAAAGAGGAAAAGAAATTTTATCAGGTGGTTTACACCAAGCGTGTGCCGAAAGATAATTACGACACCGTGCCTTACGGCTTTTAATTTCCACTCTTGACCTAATATACAGTGGGGCTCTCGATCAAAACAGTTTGTTCAAAAGTGTATGTACATGTGTGGACAATATTGTACATCTACTTAACAGGCTGTTGCTTTGTTGTGGCACTTAACGTTAACACGAAGCGGCGTAATTAATTCTTTTACCAATGCTCGTCGACAACTTCAAACTGATTTTATTTTATATATCACAAAGTTGTGTCCATTTTTTGCACGTATGATTAATGATTCGTATTATTACAGCATATAATTTTAAAGTGAACTATGCTAGAATAACGGAGCAACAACTCCACAATTGA